>NC_054745.1:12654478-12944478 GCF_018143015.1 Lytechinus variegatus | reverse complement strand
CATCATCTTCATCATCTGCCTCACTTTTTCTAGTTCCAAATTTTTTCTTCGTCTTCCTTGGTCTTTCTGTTTCTCCATCTGCCTCATCTGTGTACCCTGTAGGTAAAAACTTCAGCCACATTCCTTCTTCTAAACCTTCTTTTCCTCTCGATTATTCTAGACAGTGCAAGATTCACTTGACCTTTGTTTTACTTCTTTCTATTCTAGGTTTCTACATGTTTGTAGATACGACCCCAGACACACTGACAATGGTCACTGGCGATACAGCCGATCTTTTCAGTGAGGTGTTTGATCCTGTAGATGAGGCTTGCTTTACCTTCTGGTATCACATTAGAGGAAATGGTAGGTCATAGATCATTTACTTCTTTAGAACCTGTAGAATTTATTCTCTCCCGGCATTCACCAGCGCCCAATTATTATTACTGTTATGGCAATTCATCCTGTCTGAATTTGCTATGCATATCATTGCCGGTCTTGATTGGAAATTCAATAAATAGATAAATAACGCTTATTTGGATTCAATTGTGAAGAAAGAGCAAATCTTCGAAAATATTTTGTTGCTGGGCGCACTATAATATATTGTCAGAAATCCTTTCCGTTTTATTTTTTGTTTTTGTGTACATAGGCTTAGCATCATTGCTCGGTTCAACGCTTGACTTTTTGCCCCCATCGACCCACACCCGTACTCAACAATTCAACGAGACTGGCGACCGCGGCGATGGCTGGCTATATGGGCAGTTCAACGTATCTTCTGTGCTCGAATACCAGATCGTCATCAGCGCAGTGGTCGATCCTCTAACATGGATCGGTGACATCGCTATCGACGACACTGCTTTGTTTCAGGGAGCATGTGGAGGTATTTTGTAGCGTTATACTCCTTACTTACGAACTCATGTTTCATTTTGTTCTTTGTTACGTATTATGTAATTTTTCATTTCTTGGTGATACCTCTATGTTTAGAGTTATGGATTTTAGTCATTTGATGATATCCAGATTTTCAAACTAACACCAGTTTCATTAGAGAAATAATACTATTGAAAAACTACCATGTAATATCTCTTTTGTGGATTGAGGTCATAAATTGTCTACCTGGTAGTTATGAACAGGTACTTATTCCCTAATACCCACAAGAATGGGATTCTCTTTGCAGGTGATTGGAAGACTGGCTTTCTTCTTTCAGTGCATTCGGAATAAAACAGATGAGGCATAGGATAAAATCGAACATGTCTAGATGGCATGTCAAATTAGCAACGTAGTGGTTCTATGTAGCGAGCAATCACAAAACTTTCATTAGACATACTCTGGCCGTTTGTTTTTCTGGGTAAAAGAATGATTATGAAAAACATGATTTAATTTTCAAAAATTTATTTTCATATTTGTCATAGTACAACGTCCATGGTCATGTTCGTTTGAGGATGGTCTTTGCAACTACGAGCAGCTTAGTGATGATGAACTTGATTGGTCTTTCAATCAAGGATTAACGCCCTCTGTTGAAACGGGACCATCGGCAGATCATACAACGGGTCTTGGTAAATATGGTGAACTTTCGGGAAAAAAATGGAAGAGCTTACAAAGAGGGTAGTCCTTTGGGATGAACAATCAATTGTCTCTGGTATCCCGTCCTTTTTGCCTTTGTCAAGAGCTCTCCAATGTGACCTCTTTTTATGCTATCAATTACTTTTCTAAATATGAACTGCACTTTAGCATCGATCAGGACCTTTTTAACAATATAGTTGTTTTTTCATGCTATACAAAAAACATTTTTAATCCTTTATTTTAAAACGGGTATGGACATATGTGATTTGATGACCATTATACTTACCAAATTTATTCACTTGAATGTTGTATCAATAATAAATCCCCATTCACTCATGTACAAGGTTTACAATTAAAAGAATTTGCATATTGAGTAGAGAACACTAGTATTTTATTTTTTCTTGATTTGTTCCTCTACCTCTGACTTTCAAAATTGATTTATAATCTAAAATGCGACCATTTTATTCCTTTTTAAACTGAATTTATTCATATGTGATTAGGTTAATCTATTGTTGTTTAAATGTTTTGATTTTGCTAATACGATGCCTCCAACAATACTTTCTTTAACAGTGACTGGTACATATCTATTCATCGAGACGAGCACTGGTGCGCAGGGGGACGCTGCACGCCTGCGCAGTTCGTTCGCACCACCAAGCTCATACTGCCTCGAATTTTGGTATCACATGTATGGCGCCACCATCGGCTCACTCAATGTTTACATTCAAAACAACCAATCAACCGCCGGTTTACCTATTTGGACCAGATCTGGATCCCTTGGAAACAGCTGGACTAGGGGATCTGTAACTTTTGTAGATACTTATGCTTTCAGGGTAAGATATGAAACAATCTTTTTCAAAAAAGACATTTTAGGCCCCCAAATCTAATTTTGTTGACATCCATTCTAAATTTATCTTTAAATATGTCTCCTTTGAATCTTGATATCCGATATTTCTTCTTTTTTATTGTTATTTTTCATTGTGTGCTACCTTATCATGCTTAGGTATGATTTGTTGGAACAATTTTGTTTTTGCACGAAAGTAAGTAACTAAAACTAGAAAGTAAAGGTTCTACATTTTTTTTGCGCCAACCATGATTCTACTCGAAACTTGATACATATATTTCAACTTTTGTACTTCATATATGTGCCTTTTCAGGGTTTTTTTCCCATCTAATATTTTTAAGGAAAGCTATTTCTCCTTTTTTCATTTTATGAAGATTGATTTCACGTTTCCAATACTGGGTCATATTTCTTCTAATTCATTTGTATAAGATTAATGTGAGCAAATGAATTTTTCTAAAGGAGCAACTTACAAGACAAGCCTAAGCTTTTTTAGGTGCTACCCATCTTTTATTTCAACCTTTGTACATTTTAAATTACTGCATGTGAACATTAATAAAACAAATAAGTCAGTTATAAAAACTACCAGGGTAGCTTACAATAGTAAATCAACATTATTATTTCAGGTAATTTATGAAGCAGTGCGTGGATCGTCATTCACAGGTGACATAGCCCTGGATGACCTTGACCTTTATGAAGGAGATTGTAAAGGTGACTAAACTTTTTTCATTTGTTTCATTTATTTGATTTTCTCTGTATTACATCTACCATCTACCACTTTATCTGTACACATGTATGTGCTTCGTAAGAACATAGTCAAGCATTTATTAATGTGATTAACTTCTTTTGTCCTCTAAAAGATTGTCATAAGCTAGTCACATGTTTATACTTATCCTAGTCGGTTTTTTTTTAATTCAGCATTGTTTTGTGGGGGGTTTTTGATATTATAGTTTCATCTTGCAATTTTTTGGGGGAAATGTTGAAGTAACATTTGAACTTGTAAATAGTTAACATTACTGACACAACTTTTGTTTGCATGATGGTGGGATTAAAGGAAACAAAAACTTAATGAGTATGTAATCTACATGTATATACAGTCATTGCCCATTTGGACAACCATTTTTCTTTCAATTTTAATGGGTGTACTAACGAGTACTTTATGATATGCAATTATTCACGACAATTAACGCTGCTATGTGGGGTTTAACATCACGTTGCAATAAAACACAAGATAATAAAACAAACATAATAAAAAAACAAATATTTGCAATATCTCATTGACTCGTCAGCAATTACGAAAAGTATAGATAGTCGGGTATTTGTTGCAGCCTTAAAAATAAACTCGTATTCAATCATTTGCATATTTCAAGAGGAAACGATTTTGAAATGTGGTGTGGATGAAATATGAATAAAAATCATGGCCACACAACAAGATCAAATGTGACTTATAAAGAGCCAAATCCACTCTGTAGAGTGCTCAAGGCACATAAAGAGCTAAGAGTTAAATAAAAAAAAGTTTTAAGAAGATTTTTGAAAGTTTCGACAGAGTTACATATTTTTATGTCTTCAGGAAGGCTATTCCACAAAGTGGGGCATGCAAAAGCAAACGATCTTTCCCCCAGGTTTTTGAAACTTTTGGAATAACAAGGAAGGCAGAAGTGGATGAGCGTAAATACATGCTTGGTCTGTAGTAATTGATAAATGAAAGACTGTATTGTGGTGCTGATCCAAGAATACTATGAATAGCGAGCAACAAAATCTTAAAGATAATCCGATTTTTTGATAGGGAGCCAGTGCAGTGAATTCAAGATGGGAGTGATATGAGCGTTAAATTGACAAGGTGACGATGCGAGCAGCTGCATTCTGAAGCTTCTGAATATAAGTAAAATAAGATGTAATGATAAACAAAATGCACATTCTGAGTGTAAAATTCGTCACACTTCTCCCCTTTTCAGCCGCCCATGCGTGTGACTTCCAGTCCCCTGACCTATGTCAGTACACACAAGATGATACGGATGATTTTGATTGGTTATGGGGTGATGGTAGTACGGACACGATCGGAACCGGCCCGGATGTAGATGCTACCTATGGTACAGTTTATGGTAGGTCATTGCTTACTTTCAAGGTTCAAGATTAAAGACAGCAAGCGGAGAGGGCATCAACACTTTACAGTGTCACTGGCGATGCTGTTACGTCACTTCAAGATTCAATATTATTTTATTAATTCTAACAATGAAATTGATCTTCCAGTGGCTCTGAAATACCAGAATGATGTTGATTATAATGTATCAAACAGAACATTTCAAGTCAATAAAATAACTTTCCACAACACCTTATTACTTCCTTATAGACACAATATCAAAAAAGTAAAATGTATGCATTCTGATCCCCCCCTTCCCCTCCCTCTCCAGATTACTTACCATTGTGATTTACAATATCCATTATATATTTTAGCTCAGCTTTCATAAAATTTCAATTTTGGCATAATTGTACTCTTTTTCCACAAACATATGGTTCCCTACATTCATTTTTTTAGTAGATTACCCCTAAACCATACCTGAAGGTATTCTGATAATCAAACACTGGTTTAAATCTACACTAAATAAGGATTTGATTTCAAACTTCTCATCCTGTCAATATCACCTTCTTCCGCTGTTTCTTGATATCTTAGGAAAGTACATGTACATTGATGCGACGAATAGGAGTCTTGGAGACACAGCAAGGCTTATAGGACCTACATTCACCCCTGAACGATCCGGGGTTACCTGTTGGACATTCTACTACAATATGTATGGAGCAGATGTTTATACTCTAGATTTTAAGGTAAACCGTATTATGTACAATATTGTGTACATGTGTATGAACAATAGAATTAATGCACTCTGTGGGTCTTGTGAACAGAATGTGATTTGAGTCGAAGTTAGCAGTCTGCTGTAAGTGACTCTAGTCGAACAAAGCGGGCAAAGAGTTAATTATTATATTTTAACCACAGTTTATGCCCATTCTTTGATTTAATTGGCTATTAGAGATATATATCTAAATAATCAATTCTGTATAATCCTACTGAATGATTTTTTTTCATTTATGGTAAAATTAACCTTAAAGGTCAAGTCCAACCCAGAAAATTGTTGATTACAATGGATAGAGAATTTTTTTAAAGTTTTGCTTATTTTTCACAAAACAGTTATATGCACAACTCATTGATGTGCAAATGAGAGAGTCGATGATGTCACTCACTCACTTTGTCTTTTGTTTGTTATTGTTTTATACAATATTTCCAGATTTGACAATTGGGACAAACTTGATTTAACCACAAACTGTTAAAATAATGGTAATTGCACATTTTCAGGGAGGAATAAACTTTTGTTTCACATGACGATGAGGAGAAAATTAGAATTTTTCATATTTCATATAATGAAATACAAAAGAAATAGTGCTCATTTGCATAACGACCAGGATGTGCATATAACTGTTTTTGAAATGAAGCAAAATTTTAAAATGTCATCACTTTCTTATTTTACAACTGATTTTGATGAAATTTTCAGCATTGTGCTTGTTGGATTTTTCTCTTTTTATTCAAACCAACTTTTTATTGGGGTGGACTTGTCCTTTAAAAATCAAAATTGCAAGCTACATGTATCTCAATCAGAAAGTAATTCAGTGTACGATACTTTCTCTTCCCACGTTTATTTCATAGTTGCAATCGGACCTTACTACTTCCCTTTGGTCAACAGCTGGTAACCTAGGCAACGCTTGGTATGGACAGCAAGTTACAGTAACATCATCCATTCCTTATCACGTGGTCTTTGAAGGAACTGTCGGATCAGGCGAGCTGGGAGATATCGCGATAGATGATATCGATTACAAAGATGGGCCTTGCGAAAATTCAGGTATTTTTTTATGTGATTTATTGTAATAATAACAATATAGGGTATTTTAGGGTAATATAGGGTATTTATATTACGCATATTGTAACTAAATAGCATTCGTTTTCAGCAACATATAACAAATATGTATGACCTTAATCTGGATTTCATATTAAAAAATATTTCCAATGCCTTATGTCAACCAGTTGAAAAAGACAGATTTACCAAGAGAAATTAATTTTGCACATACTCCATCAAGGCCAGAAGCAGAGTGAAAAAAAAGCAGGTCCCACCGGGATTTGAACTCGGATCGCTGGATTCAAAGTCCAGAGTGCTAACCATTACACCATGGGGCCATTGGTGTTTGTTATCAGGACAAATTACCAAAGAAGGTAACGCATTGTTCAATTAAAATCTATAAAGACGAATTGCTTTCTTGAAATCCTCGTAACTAAATAATCCTTGGAATAAAGATTGAATATAAGATTGAATTTGTAAGATTGAAAGGAATTTAGTTTGCTATCACTGCTTATTGTTCTTCTTGGTATGTATGAAAATGCCTTGAGTTGTCAAGGGCATCCCTTGTCTATTGAATCTCCAGAGCTACCAAGTCTCATGCATTGTGCGTGAGACTCACGCATTCAGGGTCCGTCTCACGATCTCACGCATGGCACCCATTTTTCTCACACATCGGGACCCGACAGAAAAAAAAGAGAAAAAGTAGCATTATTCGCCAGATTATACGACTGGCCGACCGCCTTCGCGTCTATATGCTAGCCCGGCACGCGAGACGAATCAAAAGTGCAGTCAGCGCACAGCTAGTACGTGATACGATGAATAGCGTGCGTGCATCGCATGGTTTTGAAGCCCATATCTCATGCGCGCGCGCAACGCGCGCGCACCTTTTCGCAACGTACGGGTGTAAGTACTGGCCGCGCGCGCACAGAGACGTCGAGTCATGAAAATCTCACGCATTACATTTTTTTTTAACTTGGCGTCTCTGAATCTCGAAAGTATGCATGAGCATTTGATAATGCCTGCAAAGGACAATAAACAAAGATATTCATGGAGCTTGCCACAACTTGGTGTACTTACATGTAGCAACAACTATGTATGAAGCTTATGTAGTGAATATTTCCTATTCATTCATGATCAGATTCTATTACAGCAAGGTCTTGGGGCTGTGAACATTCTATTGTTCGTGTAATGTTTTCAAATCTAAAGAATGATTGTTGTGGCCATTGAAAAGAAGAAAAAAGTCCTGTAACTAAATTGTGTGTTTCTTAGTTCCTGGGACCCCCCATGAGAGGCCCCATGGTGTAATTAGCACTCTGGACTTTGAATCCAGCGATCTGAGTTCAAATCCCAGTGGGACCTGGTTTTTTTTTCTTGAAAATCGTCATTGCAGATTTGAATGTAATTTTCTCCTTTGATATTCTTTAGTTTACACTAGCTGCGATTTATTGCATTGATTTTGATTTAATTGAAAGAATACTTTACAACATGAATTATTAAGATTTATTTTTATTGTGCTCATACTTTTTTAATCAGTTTGGCGGCTTTAAAATGTCTTCCAAACCAATAAACTAGAATAGTGAACTCAGAAGTAGTTATAGCGATATATCATTACAAAACAGGAGAGGTCTGATGCAAAATAAAACACATTGCTCTTTTCTAGTCAGTTGTGTAAGTTACTTGATATCAGAGTGTAACATTTTTGGTTTGTTGAGATCATTATGAAAAGCTTAGAAGATGGCTCTTTCATGGAGTCTTTATTTTGTTTTAATTCCATATTTTCTGAAAGACAATATTTAAGTACAGGTCATATGCATATAACTTAAATGCACCTCGTAGTTATTTCACAAAATTATCATGATAATATCTCGACTACTAACGGGTCTTTGTTTCTGTTTCTTTTTCCATGTAGTTTCCTGTGATTTTGAATCGGGTTTGTGTCTATGGAGCAATACACTGACAGGAGATGATTTTGACTGGATCCGACAGAGTGGGGCTTCCCCGACCACAGGGACTGGACCTATAGCAGACCATACCTTAGGCAATGCTCAAGGTATGTATTCACTTCATTTCGAGTGAGATCACTTATTCTTCTAAGCAAAGACTACATTGCTTAAACATCATTACGAAAATTTGTGTTTAAAAACAGATCTCCTCTGACACCCCAATTTCAAATTCCAAGCTTCTCTCATTGCCCCCCCCCCCATCCCGATATCAGCAGGAATGGTAATCCTTAAGTAAACAACCACACACTCTCCCAGATAATCCACCTTTCCCCCAAGGAGAAGTGACCTTCATACGGCCAGGCAGAGGGAGAGAGAGAGGAAGAGAGAGATGTTGTGGTTTCCAGCGAGGTGTTTGTTCAGCTCTTATCAGCAGCTGCAGTCGACCCCACCCCAGTTTAAACGAGAAAAACTTAACTTTCCCCAAAAACTGAAAATGGGGTGTCAATACCCCACTTGAGTTCCCATTGACTTACACCATGGACCTATTATGCTTAGGGTGCGTTTATTCGACACTTTTTTACCCTAGAATCATGATTAGAATCATGATTCAAATCACGATTCTGCAGAATCACGATTGCGTTTAGTCGAAATTGAATATAATCATGATTAGAATCACAAACATGAAACACGAAAAAAGGGGCGTTTGGAAAGACGTTTCTGTAGAATCACGAACGAAAAAGGTCGTATAAACGATATCGTGATTTGAATCATGATTCTATGACGTCATTGTGTCGTGCTTCTTCCGGGTTCGACTCAAAGGCGCGCGCTGTGTTTCGTGCAGGTTAATTTTCGTGTAGCAGTATTGCCAGCATTTAGGAATTATCATTCTGTGTATTGTACCCCCGGGGTTGTACTGTAGCGTCATTTGTATATTTCATTGTTTTCATCAATCATTTCTTCAAGTTCCAAAGGCACAAATTGGACTGATCGACGATGAATTAACTCAGGGCTCTGCTTGTGCTTTGGGCTCAGCCTGAAGCACAAGCATCCCTTACCGGGATTCACAGAAATAAGACGATCCCTTTCAGCGGCGCTTGCGAGGGAGGGATTTCAACGGAGATGTGGCACCGCCTATCGAGACAAAATTAACAGAATTCGTGCCCAGTACAGGACCATCATAGACAAGAAAAATCGATCGGGAGGTGGGAGGGAGGATAATGACCCCTTCTGGTTCCCGATCAAAAACAATATGAGGTACAATACACGGAATTCTGGAAGTAAAAGATTTATTTTTCGGAAGCCGAGTAAGCGTTGCACTTGCACAAACGTTTGCTCGTTAGCTCCGGCGGCAGCAAAAATCTAGCAGCCGACGTGAAGTTAGAAACACGTGCGAAAATGTTGACCTATACTTCCTGGGTCAAACTGCGCACTGTGATGCGCACTGGATCGGCCCGAATTCAGGGAGAAACAGCGTTAGAAAGATGGTCGTATAAACGCTGATTCTGTCGGATCGTGATTCATGCTGCTGTTTTGAATCATGATTCAAATTGTGATTCAAATCATGATTCTGGGTCGAGGTCGCATAAACGCAGCCTTAGACGCAAGGCCTTATCAGCAGTCAAATGAACCCCACCCCAGTTTAAACGAGAGAATTGAAGCTCTCCCAAAATCTGAAATTGGGGTTTCAGATTCCCCACCTGACCTCCCATTGACATAACACGCAGGGCAATGGGGTTCCTGTGTTATAAGCTGGTGGGGTATTTTTTAAACACAGGATTCACGTAAATGTGCGGGAAGGTCAGTCAAATTCATTCGATAAAAAAATGACAGTCAAAGAGGATGAACCCATGACAACCCGACTGTGAATTGAATTAAGAAGTTTACATGGAAAGGAATATCCACTATTATTGAGCCATCCACTATTATTGAGTGGAATCACCTAAACGACGCTGTCATCGACTCAACATTGACTAGCTCATTCAAGAAGGCCATTGACAGAACCTTCCAATCCTCACTCTGCCCGATGCATTGATGCCCAGGAGGGCCCTTCATCGTATACATCCAGATATGATTCTGTCCACACTACAAAAATAAAGTCATATTACATCTTGGTAAGCTTAAACTAAGCTTACCAAGATGTAATATGACTTTAATAAGAGCTTCTTAGTATGGCCTGGTATGGCATGTTCTTGCTTTTCAAGAATTTTTATCATTCACAGTCCTCTGATGTCATGAGATTACATAACGTTACTCCCATACATTTTAGTTTTAGCCTTTCAGAAGACCAGTCTTTGTAATTATTTTATCTCAATAATGATAGTAAATTTATCATATTTGTTTGACTAGATTTTGAGGTGGTCAAATTTTCTGTGTTTCTTTGATGTATGACAGCTGGTAGGATCACTCTCTCTGTTAATTTGATCATCATTTCAGTTTTTATCAGATTTCGGAAGGGTGCCTTTTAATGTTCATCATATATAAAGAAGTGATAATTGCAGAATAATTATGTTAATATGTCAAAAATTAAGCAGCTGGCATAATTAATTATCATCCTAAAACTTAGGCTTTTACATGTACATCGAAGCAAGCTCGGTAGGCGTTGGAGCCAAGGCCCGTCTTATCAGCTCCATCTTCCCTTCTACTACCGGCTCCTGCATCTCCTTCTGGTACCATATGTATGGCTCCACAGTCGGGGAGCTCAATATCCGGGTAGTCGATGCGCTATCCGGGTCCGAGGATTACAAGTGGCGGTTATCCGGTCAGCAGACAACCGATCAGAATGGCTGGTTGGAAGGGAAGTTTTCGGTCATGAATGGGGACGGTATGACAGTAAGTGTAATTGTTGCTTTGCTGTTTTTGTTTGTTTTTTTTTGTGGAAACTCTATAAGCTTCACTTGACGGGGAAATACTTCTTGTAAATTCATTGATTATATTTATTCTTTTTCATTTTAATTTCAACAAAATTTACATTGTACAAAAATACAAAGTACAGTTATTAAAAACCCAATGGAAGCTTTTATTTGTGAGTTAGTTGCCATAAATTAACCAATCAAAATGTATCTTTCTTCAGTAAAATTCGAATCGTATTTAACAAGGTCCAATAGAATAATAATGGAGTCAAGATTTTTATGCCTCTACACTGTTTGTTAGCATTGTCTTGTTTGTGTAAAAATGAGTGGATCACTTTTGTGACTGAGTTTGAAAAAATTGTTCAATGATAGAAAAAACACAAGCAATGTAAAACAATATGTAAATGTTCTTATGATTGTTTATTTTACTTATGCAGCCAACTCCTACTTCTCATGATCCATTGGTGGTGGTAAGGGTTTCATTCATTGAGGTGTATATTTACATTTACCGTTATTTTATATATTTCATACCATAGTATTATCCAACTTTTTGTTGGAACTGAATGCAATCCCTCGCAAAGATATACTCTTTTGTCTCTTTATCTGTATCTAACACTCAGTACATTACTATATATATATATATACAAAACCCCATATACCAACTGGTACGGCCTTCTCTTTTAAAGCAGTCAACGTTATTAGTATTTTCAGTTGTAGCAATCATTATTTTCAACACATTTTGCAAATTTCTAATTGCTTTTGTGTTGAAGATTTTGATTAATGTCATTTTTCATACCATTTGTTACTTTATACATGGCAATAGAGTTTTTGAATTATATTTTAGTAATACATATGTAATACATTCGTCACTTATAGCCCATCCTAAGCAAGATTTTTGTCTAATTTCTTTGATGGATTGTGGAAAAGAAAAACGGATACCAGAGCAAATTTTGAGAGAATAAAATAATTTTTTGTGTTTATGAATGAAATTCCATAATTGTTAGACACTTCTATTCCAATCACGTGGAAACTCATCTGTTGCGATTACAAAACACCTCCATGCAACACAATACCAGCTCTTTTGTATTCATGCTTTAATATTCCTGGACAACATATAATATTTATTACAGTATATATTACTTTTATTATCACAACAATACCTATTTACAAGAAACCTTCAACCTTTCCGAATTCCTTTATTTGATTTGTTTTATATTGTTTGATGGTCCTATAATTCAAATAATACCCTTATTTTTTGTCTTATTGTAAACTTTTCTTGTATCCATTGTCATCTTTATATTTAATCACATTCAAAAATTATTTCAAGTGCATTTATGGAGTACTTTACTGGAGCGTTGTGGCCCAGTTGATTAGTCTTCAGACTTTGAAACAGAGGGTCGTGCGTTTGAATCCCAGCCATGGCGTCATTTCCTTTGGCAAGAAATTAATCAAAATTGTGCTGCAATCAACCCAGGTAATGTAAATTGGTACCTGGCAGGAATTTATTGCTTCAATTGCCACTATGTTGCAAAAAGCTAATATCTTACTGAGCGCTATTCGGCAGCTAGTGAAATGCATTGGGACGCATTTGGCAGTGATGTAAGCATGTTGGTATTATTATTATTGCTTGATATTTTTCTGCATCAATCTATGTTTTTTTTCAGATCATCATTGAGGCATCAACCGGGATAAGTTACTATGGTGATATAGCGATTGATGACATCACTGTTCAGGATCAAGTGTGCCCAGGTAAACATATTAAATTATGTGTTTTTTACCATTTACTTATACCCTTCTCCCCTCAAAATTCTATCCAAAAGTTCTAACTACTGCTTTTAACGCACAACATGATATCAATTTTAAATTCTAAAGTATAATGTGTCATGTTATAAGCATGAATATTTTATAAATTTCCTTATTCCACCTGCCCATCCCCCAAACAAAAAAAAGTTCCTCATCATTGTCGTTTTCAGGTATTCTATTGTTATTATTATTCAGTTGTTATTCATTATAATTATTTTAGAAAAGTAGACTTTAATGTTGGATAACATTTAAAGTTCTTCCTTCCTATTCTCCCATTTGCTTGTATATTTTTCATTCAGATAGAGAATATTCATACTGCCATAAGGTTTCTGTGTGTAATCTTGTCAGCCACTCAATTCTTTCATTCATATTATTCCAATAATTTTCAATCTAGTGTTCCCGAGCAAAGCCGACCCAACCCTCTATGACACGGTTACCTGTGACTTTGAAATGTCCCTATGTGGATGGGTGCAGGAAACCAATGATGATTACGACTGGACAAGATATGCAGGTTCGACGTCGTCCGCATCTACCGGGCCGACAAGTGATCATACGACCGGCACAGGTGAGCAACCCTTAAAAGAATTAATTTCTTTAGATAATGATAATTATTATGTGCTTCTTATTATGCTTTTTACTTTGTTACCTTCTGATTTGGATTGTTCATAAAATTCTATTTAATGCTGACAACCACCTTATCAAAACAAATTTTATAAAAAGTACCCTTATTTCTTGGGATTTAATATTTGACATTTCATTCTTTTCCATTTTAGATTTATACAAAATATATTACAAAAACATAAATTTACTGTTGTCATGATTATGTGCCTATCTATAATTTACCTATCAATTTGGTAATGGTGACAACTGTCAATGATTAAGGAAAGATAAAAGTGAAAGCATAAAACATTGTCTCTTCGAAAAAGTTTTTGGAGAACTTTGATCAAGTCCTTCCACTGTCCGTATCTTATTGTTTGTTTAAAAGAGCCTTTCCGAAAGTAGCATTTTAACAAAACTTATGGGGACAATGTTCATCCCCAACAATTTTTTTTTTCTCTTTCTCCTGAGAACTGACACATGCTTACGTTAAGATTATGATTGGTATTATGATGAAGGCCTTTATATTGATCTGATAGAAAATGTAGGAAATAAATGTCTACATTTTACTCATCTCAGACTTTGACCTGCTGAAAATGTTATATTCTGCTTCTCATGAAGAATAACCTTTCTTTCACATCCCATGCAGGATATTACATATACTTTGAGGCATCAAGTGGAGTTTTGGGTAGTACAGCGCGAGTAAGATCGTTGGAGATACCCGCCACGCCTACAGGAGCGTGTCTCCAATTCTGGATCCATATGTACGGTACAACAATGGGAGCGCTGAACCTGTATCTTTACAACATCTTCGATGGCACAACCACTTTGGTGTGGAGACAGGACGGTACCCTAAGGAATTCTTGGATATATCAGCAGCTTGATTTGATATCAAGTCAAAACTATCAGGTGGGCCTTTTTTTTTATTTGATCAAGTTCCACTTCTGTCACTAAGATACAATCAACTTACCTTGGCAATTAAAAGAAGAATAACCTTTAAAGTCAAAAGCACTTTTAAAGGCTCTGATCCATTCTCCTTTCCACTCTTTACAGACCAAACTCGTATATTCCTAATTATCAATTTTATTGTGGGTAAGAAACTCATCATTGGTTGGCATGGCATAACCTTGAGAATCCATTTTATCATCATAATTTGGCTTTCTGAAATGTGAAATGCAACTTCCACTTTTGAGTGAATGTTTCCAAAAGAATAATACATCTATTGTTAGATTTCAAGGGGATTGGTGAATACATTCCTTAGAATTTTAACCACGAGTCAATTTATTTTTTAATACCATGAAGAGCTGTCATGGATTCATTTTTAAATCATTTACCACAGGTTTTCATTATAGTGAATTCTCCCCTATGAATTACTAGTATTGTATATGCAATCATTATGCATTGGAAAACGGGAGTGTTTCATCAACATTTTCATCCGACAAGTTGTCAGATCTGACATCTTTCTCTGATGTTGATTGGCTGACAGGTACTGTTACTTTTTTTCATTTCATTTATTTTCCACAAATCAATCAAAATACAAAGAAAAACATACAACTCATTCCGAAATAGTATGCATAATTACAATATAAAAGCAGATTCTAAGTGGATGGACCTAAAGTAAAGCAGAAGCTTGTTGTGGATAGGCCCTTAACAAATAATTTATGTGTAATCATTGATAGCTACAAATAATTATAAAAAAATAGAGCTGAGCTCGGAGAAAGTTACAGAAACTGGACAAGGACGAAAGCAGAGAACGTTACAAAGAACAGGGGCACACAGGTTACTAGACAAGACAAGGAGGACAAAACAAGACATAAAATAAAGAAGACCCATCTATTATATTGCTATTCACGATTGCGACGTTTAAGCATGACGTAAAATAATTTGACAGAATTGATCGTATGCCAGTGAAATAGTAGACGGGTCCTTTGTAAGGGTATCTGCAGCTGTAAATATGAATACATGTAATTCATTACAATGGTAAACATACGGACATAGTGAGGGGATGGAGCACCTGGCAGACGAGGAAAAGAAAAAAACTTGATAGTTGCTAGGAGAGAAAAAGTATCAAAGGACCTAAGAAAAACTTAGAAGAGGTATGTGGTTTTAAAGAGTTTCCCTGGCTACCAGGTGCCCAATCCACTCTCTGACCGTCTTAAAAGTAATACGCAATTGAGTACAAATAGATGAATATATATTGTGTATTTAAAGCTTACAGTTGGGTTCTACGAGGAGTAATATTTTCTCAAAAGAGACGTTTTCAATTTTCTTTTAAATGCAGTTAAGCTAACAGATCTTTTTATATCGATATTGAGAGAATTCCAATATTTGGGACCTGAATAAATAATAGAATTGTGGGCAAATTTTGTTCTGGTTTTTGGAATATGAAATGAAAATGCTTGGCGTGTTGGATAGTCATGCAACTGGTTGTTTTTTATGAACATATAATTATTATGTTATTATTATTATATAATAATAATAAGTTTGGAAAGCTGAATAAAAATCATTATCCAATGCTAAAAAAGGAAGAATGTTACACAAACTCATCATGTGTGTGTAAGGATGTATATATCTCAGTGTACATAAACATCATGGTAAATACGACACACATGTACCGTACCAAATAATATTGAACATATGTAAGTAGCAGAAATATATGGTATATGTTTTTAGGGAATTCAGAGCTGCAGATACCCAGACAAACAAAAACACATGATAAAAACATTTAACGTATAATAAGTGTAGCCGTGAACGAGGTGACAAAGGGATTGGTTCAATTAAATAGTGGAGCAATCTAGTCTCTCCTGCCAGAATTAAAGCAAAGTTTGCATATTCCCTTTATAACAGTAGCATAGGAGTCAGGAGGTAAGTATATAGGAAAGAATAGGGAGAGAGAGAGAAATAGAAGGAGTAGGATGGAAAGAAGGGAAAAAAGGAGAAGTTTACATCATTGAAGATTTTTGTCAAGATGTTATAAAAGTATAAATTCAGAAGTTGACACATCATCATGATATGTAGAATGAGAAAAGAAAAAATAACATTATATACAGTAAACAATATATACACATAATATACAATCAAGGTCACTGTCTGTTCCACAGAAGTATAGATTCAAGTCTATTCCACCGAAGAAAAGGCATATGGAACTCCAGAACTTGTTCTCCATTTACCGGCGAAGAAACAAAGTTTGATATTGTTCTTGAATAAATCCTGAGCTGCCTTTGACAATGATAACTGTCGGATAAAATGGGACTTGTCGGATAAAACCTCTGACAAATCCTTTCATGAAACGCTCCCCTGATTATGTCCCTGCAGCCAACCCCTGACATTTCATCATTTATATTAAAAAATTCCACTTTGTCAATGATTTCCTTTTCATACTTTTGTGTCATATGTAGTTAATCTTTGAGGCAGTTAGAGGATCAGACTTCCAAAGTGACATCGCATTGGATGACATCTTATTTGATTCCTCTTCTTCATGTCCCCAACAAAGTGAGTGTTTTTATTTTTTTATCTATACATAAAGGTCTATATGCATCTATATTGAATTCTACCTGGAGAATATATCTTTAACATATCTTACCATAAAATACCATTAGTATTTCCCATTGAAATCAAGCATGTATACTTTCAATTTAATGCAAATTTATCACACATTTTCAATAAATCAAAGGGCTTGCCCTTATTTTTTTTATTTTATTTTACTGTCCCTTGATTTTGGAACTGAATGTATAAGTTTGCCTTATTTAAAAAAAAAATTTTTACTGTCCCTTGATTTTGGAACAGAGCATAAGTTTCTTGCAATGTCCAATTAATCACACTATTTTATATCAAACTGAGTTCAGAGTTTGATTCGAATCGAACATCATCGCTTTCTGATATACACACTGCAATACTCTGACATAAATCTTTCTGATGCTCTTTTTAGAGATTACCACAAATTGTCATGACAATATGTGATATTTCATTATTACATATAAGACATTTTTATACAAGGGGAAAAAATTTCATGTCATTATCCAAACATTAATTTCCTGCCTGATCCTAACAATCATCAATAAGATATGCTCCATACCTTTTTAATACAGAACAATGTACATTTGAACAAGATTTATGCGGTTGGCAGCAAGACAGTACTGATGATGGTTTAGACTGGACCAGAGGAACCGGATCATCTTATCCAACCATTCCGGTTGATAAGAGTTCAAACACCGCAAACGGTAATTATTTCTCCATCAAGGATCTTGGAAGAAGTTAGCTAAATGATGACATTAAATCCAAATGTCTGGTCTTTTTCCAACTAATGATAAGATAATATACATTGTCCCACAAGTGCTTATCTGTGTTGGTGATCTTCAGTGTGTTTGTATTCCATTATTTTACAGAGGTATATACCTAGTACCAGAGTTAGATAATCCTGGGTTTTGGTGGACTACATTATTTCCAACCATAAGCACATGACTGCTAACATCACCAAACCTATATCACACTGTCATTTAATATTGATAACCCTTCCCTGACCCCAACTCTCTACCAAGAGAGGAGGGGGAAGGGTTGGGGTGCAGGCACTCACAGGAATAGGGGCCAGGCTATTCATCAATTATTTAACAGTGTGATAAGCTGGGATGAGTTGAGTGGCGGTGAAGTTAGCGACCACTTTAGTGTGCAAATAATTTAGTTCCGTAAAACCCAGGATTACTGATCTGTGGTGATGAAGCTGTGACAATTAATCTTAGTTTTACAGTTTCAAGGTCACTGTGTACTTCAACTATATTCTTTTGTCTTTAATCTTGAAACTTTACAGGTAATTTCATCTATGTGAACACACTATTGCCACACAGCGATGGTGACGAGGCAAGGATCATTAGCCCCGCCTACAACCTCTCCTCTTCTGATTACTGCGTGCAGTTCTGGTACTATCACGATGGCTATGGGTACATCCGGCTCCATTCACGAGAGAATGGGGTCTTTTCTGCACCCCTATGGACCACGCCCATCAATGCCATGGGTGGATGGGCATATGGTAGCGGTACCATTACTGGAGATAATGTTGAGGTAGAATCTTTTTCTTTAAAATAAAAAAGAAAAACCATAAAGAATGAGCATAATTTGATGATTTTGAAATGAAAAATACAAATTTTTTTTATCCATTAATTGATGTTTATTCATATGTATGTTGTGTTTGAAATGTATGTAACTTTGAATAAAAAATTTGTCCTCCAAAGATGAGTATATATTAAACACGTATGAAATCATGAAACAATTGTTTTGTGTAATAAGAAAGGATATGGTAATGTGACATCATTAGACCACTTATTGCTTATTCATATGCGAATGCATTTTTATAAATAATAATATGTAGCATTTATGAGGCACCGATTTATCTAGTTTCCTATTCAATAGCGCACTATATATTACCCCAGCTGTAGCTCCAGCTGCTAAAGGTGCTTGGTGCATTCAAGGAATTAATCCTGGCGAGTTCCCATTCACCTCACCTGGGTTGAGTGCATCACAATGTAAAGTAATATGAAACTTTGAAAGTCAATAATTCTATTTCACAAGAAATGAAAATGTTTTGCTAATGCTATTTATGCTATTTATATAAATAACAGCACAAACATCCTCTCAGTAGGACGTCACAATTTTCTCAGATTTCATTTTTTATGTTACCTTTATTTTACCATAGATTGTATTTGTTGGATCCCTGAGCTCAGTGTATGGAACAGCCATGGCGCTTGATGAGATCAACATCGAGTTTGGGTCCTGCCCACCACCAGGTATGAACTCCTTAAAAAATGAAGTCAATGGTACAATTATTACACATCATCGAGGGCATTAGTAAGGATTATACACACAAGGTACCAAGAACAGTTCTAATATACCTGAGGCACAACCAAGGTTGTTTTCTCTGTTTCAAAGGTAACAAATTTGTGTAATTATTCTTTTAGCTCAGCGAAATGATGCATGTATTATACGTTTTTATGAAATAATGATGACGATCCTGATAAATCACTTTCATCTCAAGGCCTTAACCGGTCACTAGAACTAGTCTCTAGTAGGTCATTATCTAAAATAAATATAATTTGCATGACATGATATATTACTAGCAGCTTAGATTATAAATGGGAGACGAATTAATTGGCAGATTTGCTCATCACATTATTCAAAGGGTTGAAAGTAAATATCTAAGTATCCTTGCAAATTGAATTTACAGGATACTGTACATTTGAGAGTCTTCATTGTGGGTGGACAAATGATGTTAACGATGATTTCGATTGGCTACTTCACTCTGGAGCCACGCCCAGTGACAGCACAGGACCTCCTTTTGACCACACCCTCGGAACAATTCAAGGTAGTCCATATCCCATTGCACACTAACACTAACACACACACAGGCACCCATGCAAACTCAACCCTCCACATCGCCGACACATTTTACACACTCACCCTCACACAATCTCTCAAGTAAATCAAATTAAAGGTAGAAAAATTTGCAAGGCCTCAGAATTTTCCAAATATGTTTTATAGTGTGAGAATCAAACAAATTATATTTTTCTACAATACATACTAAAAATCAGTTTGCATAATACAATATACACAATAATCCTTAATATAAACGTAATTGTCTGATTAGCCGTTTATCTGGAAATTAACGGTGGCCTCAATATGAATTTCAATGAAAGCAAGAAAGTTAGACTAGTAAACATCATGAAGATACATTATACAAGTATAAGCAAAATTTTAATGTTTTCTTTTTTTCCATATTCTTAGACACATTTAGAAAATGGTTTTTACATCTGACTTTATTATATTTCAAATAGAGTGATAAATTTTCAATATTTTCAAAGCAGATTAGAAAATGAATCTTTATAGGCGGATTTAGAAAATGACTACAAAGGACTTTAGCATAATTTCACATAGAGTTATGGTATACTTGAAGTATCAACCATTTGTTTGCTTGCAGGTCATTATATCTACATTGAGACATCCAACTCTGCAACCAATGAGAAAGCGAGATTGGTCTCTGAAGTATTCTCGGCCACGCCCACCGGATGTTTCACCTTTTGGTATCACATGTTTGGTGCAGGTAAAATTAAAACGACTTGTAGTTATCCATGTGTATGTTAATCTCGCTAATTTGCCTGTGCATTATCAGATTGTGTCTGTTTCATGAAGAGTTAAGTGTAATTTAGGCAGTGTTGCGAGAAACTTGCAATCAATTTGGGTCCCTCGATCAAGAAGATAGTCTGGCAGTTAATTGCATATTCGTACTTCATTATTGGATTTATTTTTGAAAAAAAAAAATTGTTGTAGTTACAATTGATATATCAATTTTAAATTAGCAACCCAAATTTGCAATTGATTGCAAATATTTTCCTGCAACACCCTTAGTATCATGCTTAAATGCATGATGTGTATTGCACTCGTTAATTGATATTCAGAAGCCTGTGTCCTGTGGTCACATGTCTCAGCATGATTACAACCAATGTGGTAGGGTCCTTTGTAACTCACATAACTTGTAATTTAAGAGTGACTTGAGTCACACTCTTAAATCTTTGTGACATACTCTGAAAGTAAACCTAACTTGATACCTCTTTTTTCTTCATAGACATGGGTACCTTGAACATATTCCTGCAAGAGCTGCCCAGCAGTCCGGAATCTATGATCTGGACTCTAAGTGGCGACCAGGGCGACAGGTGGCTACTCGGGCAAGTTGATGTTTCTTCGGGCTATGAGCATATCATTACCTTTGAGGCCATTGATTCATCTAGTTTCACAGGAGATATATCATTGGATGACATTGCGTATTTACCGTATTCTTGTACAAGTAACCGTGAGTGTTCTTCATATGTATTATTTTTTAAATATTAACTTTTCTTTTTGTAAGATAATGTAGTTGAGATCTCCAAATTTGAAGCAGTATAGCCTAGCATTCTAGACTAAGTCTAAAAAGGATTTAATTCTAGCATCTTGTAATTACGCAATTTCTATTTTTTCTAAATAAAAGGCAAGACTACCTTTTAATTTCAACAATACATTATATTAATGTAAAGGAGGGAAGCAATTGAGCTGCATTAAAGGGCAATTCCTTGAATATTATGATGAAAGTAAAGGATCTGATGCACACTTTGGATGTAAAAATTTCATGACAAAAAAAGTCAATGAAAAATTGTTTGAATTATCTGGAGACCAAGCAGCCCCCCTCCCCCACCCCTGCAATATTTCAGTCCTTACTGATGAAATGAGATGTTGTTTGAAGGTTTGCATGGTGGCATGTACAATCGCTGATGTGGTTTACGTATACACCATGTGGAGTGTTATAGAAACAGTGGATAGAAGAAGAGAAGAAATGGATAGGCGAGAAAGTGGAGATTTGAGAGTAGGAGTGCACTCCTGAAGACGGACAGTCAACCTGTCCGAAACGTCGAGTCTCTCTACTACTCATCATCTGTACTCGCCGACTCAAGCCAGCATCTCCTCATCAGCTCTACTACTCAAGCTCTTCTCAACTCATCAATCTCTTCTGGTTTACAGTCCTTGTCAAGACTCTACTTTCTCTCCTATCCATTTCCTTCTCTTCTTCTATCCACTGTTTCTATAACACTCCACATGGTGTACCATAAACCACATCAACGATAAGATGAAATGCTTGGGTAAATTATAAAAGACAGCCCAGAATGCATGTTTTTAAAGAGGTTGCAATGTACGCTTGTTTCGTTACAAATGTTCTGCTGTGTGTTGAACATGACAATGCTGGTCACGCCTGTGATGTACTTTATCCCTGCCTCCATTGTTCATTCACAGCTCCAACAACGACTCTCGTACCACCAGTGACTAGACAACCCAGCCAGTGGGATTGCAGCTTTGAGGGTGGGTCCCTCTGCAGCTGGGTGCAGGGTTCTAACGACGATTTTGATTGGTCGTTGCAGCAAGGGTCCGGAGCCAATGATGGGACGGGACCATCTGCCGATCACACATTGCAAAATAAGAACGGTAGGAAGTGTACTTGGAATATTGTAGTGTGTGCATATGTGATGGAGTGTGGATTCGAGCATGATTCAAGAATGTGAATTGAGTATGGCAGCGTGTTAGGAGAGTGTATAAGGGGTGGGAAAGGGGGTGTGTGTATGTGTGTATAATTATGTAAAGGTATGTTGAAGCTTGATGTAAAATGAGATTACAGATGCAACGATAATATATTGATTTTTCTTTTCTAGCAAATCATTCAGTCATCAAATATTAATTAGTATTAAAATACATATAGGGTTGGGGGCTCAGTTTAGTTTGTTTGTTTGTTTTATTAGATATAAAAGTATATTTTTAAGGCATTTCATTCCATCCTTATTTGCTTCATATTTTTGTAAATATTGTTGCATATTCTTGTTGATATGAAAAGAAGATTTGTATTTTGGGGGTTTTTATCTTGAGGTATGTAATTATTTGAA
Source organism: Lytechinus variegatus (assembly GCF_018143015.1). Lineage (NCBI taxonomy): Eukaryota > Metazoa > Echinodermata > Echinoidea > Temnopleuroida > Toxopneustidae > Lytechinus > Lytechinus variegatus. Next base: position 12,921,582 of record NC_054745.1, on the reverse strand, counting down.
TGAAATCCTTAATGAAAACGTGTTGAAAAAATAGTGCGGCCATGCGTGAAAGAGAGAGTTTGTTTTGGGGAGTTAACTTGATTGTGTGCCGTGTGTTTTGTATGTGTGGTTATAAAAGGAGACAGGGTAGCGATCGAGTGGAGCAGGGCAGGGGAAAGTGTTTTTGAGTAATGGGCGAGCTGTACTAAGATTATATATCTTTATCTTTTTAATTTGTTTATAAGAACTGTTGATTTGGAGAATAATAAGAAAATCTATGTAAATTAAAACAACATGTAGATTACTGCTGATTTTTTAGTGATTGATGTAAGGCTATTTCATGAAGTTTGAAATTGTATTATTGTTCTGAGAATTGTAATGGAAAAAACATCTATATGAAATTTGACCTTCATATTTATTTAATAAGACAATAGAATGAAATGAAATGGGAACCTCCTGGAGAGCATACATTGTAAATGAAGATAACCATAAATAAAATGAATCAATGACATGTTAATGTTGATGATTCTGCCTCGCTATTGTTTGAAAAAATGCAGAAATAAATTTCAATGACCTTTTATCGAATTAAACATACAGGCTACTATGCAATGATAGACTCAAATAACCAAGCCGGACAACAAAAGGCTAGGGTGTATAGTGATGTTATACCGCCCCCTGCAGTCACATCCTGTATAGAGTTTTGGTACTTTATGTACGGTTTCCATGTCAACACACTCAACGTTGGCACAGGCATTGACGATGGAGTAACAGGTAATTTACATTTTCAACTAGCCCTGAAAGGTGTACTACTTTCTAAGATTAATCTTCTTTAACTAAGATCACCGTTCAAACTGTTTTCTACTTTGACATGGTTTAAAAAAACGATTTTCTTGTTTTGGGATTTTGGGGTTGTAATGAATATATATATATATATATATATATATATATATATATATATATATATATACATATATATATATATATATAAACAAAGTGGGAATGTTCTGCTTGAAGTTGGTCCATTGAATAGTTTAAACAGAAAAAAAAAGTGCAATACACATACAAAATATATATATATATATATATATATATATATATTCATTACAATTGACTATAAATGGAGTTTCCATATTAAGTCATATTACACTCAGTTATTCGTTTGCATGTTTTCTTGTTTAAATATACAGTATATGTATTGAAATGAAATTTATGAAGCTTATAAATGGTGTTCTTCTCCTTCTACATGTACTTAATACCTCCTTTCCTTCTTCATCTCCTTTCCTTAGATGGGGGAATATTGTGGACGCGCACAGGGGAGCAGGGATACCAATGGGTGCATGGTCAAGTACCCTTTGCTACCAATGCCATCTACCAGAGGGTATATATTGAGGGCGTGGCCGGGGATGGTTACCAAGGTGACATAGCCATTGATGACGTCATCATATCAGATGGGCCTTGCCCCGAACTTTGTAAGTAAAAGATTATTTTGAATCTCACTGGGTTCACTGCCAATATCCATGTCACTGTCTCACTGCAAAATGCATCAATATTATAGCTTGTGTGCTTAATAAATATAACGCTATTGTCATCTAATTATATTCGCTTATTTGTCATAACATGGCCATATGAAGTAATTAGCAAAGGTTATACACCTATTTATATTCCTCCTGACTGGCTGAAGGCGGACAGTTTGTCTTCTAAATATTGTTTGTTCCGAGAACTTCCGATATTGTGTGATGTAGTGTTACCCTATAACCACTGAAATAAAACATATCTTTTAAAAAGTGGCATGAAGTAAAGGCGTTTGAATAAATATAGTAACACCAATGATTTTGATATTATTGTCTTTTGCGGGTAAGAGGGGTATTTTGTAACTAAACCACAGATCCCATTTCATTTGTGTACCTCTTAAACAAATACTTCTGGTTTAAAGCATTAAAAAAATAACATGACACAAAAATGACGAGAGTAACTCATTGGTCCGTATTTAGAAGTCACCTTTAAGTTAGACCATGGTCTAATGGGGCATTGCAAGAAACTTGCGATCGATTTCAAGTCTTTTTTCTGTCCCGAAATCAAGCATATGCCGTGCAATTAATTTGCAAATTTGCGATTGATTGCTAATCTGCTCCATGAAACAAGGAGTGTAATCAGATTTTCTGAAGTTAAAAGTGATCAATCAACTGTAAAATTGCAACAGAATATTTGCGATTGATTGCAAATATTTTCTTGCAACACCCCATAAGTCGGTACAAAAAAATGAAAAGCCAAGAATAAAATGGTTATGGTTTTACGCTGTATGCATTCTATGTTTACTGAGTTCTTTATCCATATATGAATAGTATAGAAAACAATTTACGTTATTATTTTCACACAGTTTTGAATAATAGGGGCTTGTTTCATAAAGGACTTGCAACTGCTCTAGCTTTGCCATTATATGGCTCAGCAGCCATTCATAATCAAGGTTACCATGGTGGTTGCCATAATGGCAAAGTTTCAACAGTTCCAAATTCTTAATGAAAGGGCCCTAGATTGCCAAATAACTGATAAATTCAACCTCATTTCCGAGAGACTTCTGTCATGATCAGCTTTCCATAGTTAAAGCATAACTTTAGACCAGATTGTAGAATACAGGTCATTCTGTTCAATTCTCCCCGCAGTGTTTTGTGACTTTGAAGACATCACCATCTGCAACTACGTGAATGACAACACTGATTCTCTCGACTGGTCCAGAGAGAATGGACGAGCATCTATTGCATTCACCCCTCCCATAGACCACACCCTGGGTACCAACGATGGTAAGTTATCCAGTTTCCATGCTGATTATTTCAGGTACCTATTTAAATCCTGACAGTTATGAGCCAGCTAGGAATTCCATAGCCTTGATAAGTTGTCAGTGAAAATATAGAACTATTCATTCTGTAATGGTAAAGTACCACTGATTTTATTTGTCTTAAAATCATTTCATTGTCATTCATTTGTTGTGACATTGATGTCCTTGAATATTTTGGAAAATATAAAGGATGGGTGTGAACTGCATAAAAGATATGAAAGAAGGACAAGTTTGGAAGATTTCTAACTTGGATGAATAAGTCACAGAATTGGCCTATAGCAGCAGGCCTGGAATAAATGATTAACAATAGAGTAGGGGTGTAGAAATTAATTAAAGGGGAAGTTCACCCTGACAAAAAGTTTATTGTAAAAATAGCAGAAAAAATAATTAAAAATATTGCCGAAGGTTTGAGAAAAATTCATCAAATAATTTAAAAGTTATTAGAATTTCAATTATTTGATTTGTGACGTCATATGCGAGCAGCATTCCTACATAGCGAATGGTAAAAAATCAATGAAATGTCATTTTCTCAGAAAATTGAAAATGGTTTTCACTGTAACTTTTGTATATCAATAGACAAATCATTTCACACCCGATCATGAAAAGAAAACAAAATTAAGTCATCAGGAACCATAGAAAATTTGAAATTCATACATGTTATATTACATAACACATGGGGCAGCTGCTCGTTTATGACGTCACAAATCCCAAATTTTGAACTCTAATAACTTTCTTACTCTTTAACAGATTTTCCTCAAACCTTCACCAATATTTTTTACTATTTTTTCTGCTATTTTTACGACAAAGTTTTCTTCAGGGTAAACTTGCCCTTTAACTAATATTTTCAAGCTTGTGGAATGGTTATAGTGACCAATCACAATCGATAATTTGTCTAATGCCAAAGAAGGGAAACGTACTGAACCAATATGCCATTCATTATCACAATGTCTATGTAGTCCCAATATCTGGTTTGTGTTTATTATCAGTCTAATGCTACATCCTATCAATGCAATCTCACCCATGCAGGATTCTATATGAGAGTCAACACTGGACAGCGCCCCCAAATTGGAGATAACGGTCGCTTGTTATCACCTCCTTACCCCAAGCCATTGAGTGGTTACAGATGTGTTGAATTCTGGTATTCCTTGAGTGGTAAGTCAACTTCATTTCTTGTGTGAATAGAGATGTATTTAAGAACATAGAAAACCTAATCCCCTTTAGGATAATGAACAATCAGGAAGCCTTTTTCGAAACCTGGTGAACCTAAGCAACAGTTGAATGGTAAGTTGACCACTTTTCTTGTGTGAACGATGATATATAGGGAGTTTTTACTTCCACGACACTCGACGTATTTCAGAAGTTTTTTTTGGGGGGGTAAATAAATCATATGTAGTTGAGTGTGTTGTGGCTCAGTGGATAAGTCTCCGGACTGTGAACCACAAGGACCAGGGTTCAAATCCCACCGCAGCTCTAGCGTCCTTTGGCAAGGCATTTATCTACATTTGCCACTCTTGACCCAGGTGTAGTAAATGGGTACCTGGTAGGAAGAAATTCCTTGGAATGCTCAATGCGCCCGATCAGGGTAGCCGTGCTAAAGCCGGGGTAATAGTATGCAGCGCTTAGAAACATTTGTATTAAGTGCTATATAAATGTTGCATGTTATTATTATTATTATTATATGTGTCACCATTCTGTTTCTTATCTATTCTCCATCCAGATATATTTGGTATTTTCACTGTGCAAGCCCTTTTTTATGATGACGCAGGCCAGCTCATGCCAAATTCAATAGGTCGAAGTTTTACGGTGAGTTATTCATTTAATATTGATATTCCATAACATTGTGCCATGTGTGTATTTCAGTTATATTTGCAGATAAGGATTGCTTGTGTTCAGAACTTAACCATTATGTTACATTGCACTTCATGATGTATTATTGTTTAGGGAGGTTTAACATATATGTAAAGGAATCTGCTCCTTGGCATATTTTTAGAGTGACATTTGTAAAGAGAGCTAGAATGTTTTCATCATTTGCATCAGAGTATATTAAAGCCTTTTCAGTCTGATATTTATCATGGTGAAAATAATTCTCCTGGGTCCCTTAACACAAAGGCTAGCGATTGATCGCTAATTTCAAAGAACAATTTTGATTGCTTCATAGTCAGTCTACATAGCAAAGTGCGCATGCAACAATGATCTTGATTGGTGATTTCATTTAGGGATTAATCGCTAACCTTTGTGTTACGGCTCCCTGGTTAGATTATAGAACATGAGCCATTTTAATGGCGGTGCATGTTAATTATAGTAGGATCCTTCATGCTCAGGTAATGGAGGGGGAATGACCATAAAGGAGGGTCCTCGGAACAGGCTTCGGATCCACAAATGTTTGTGAAAACGCAGGTCCTTGCAACGGATCGCCTGCTTGTGAGTGCGTATGCATCCCTATGGAATGGGCATACGTGCATGGATGCAGCTAGCCCGGTGGCACGGGCGCCAGATGCACTCTCGCAGAGGCAATGGTCGGAGAGCTCTGCTTTTCACCAAAATGCAGCTCACTGTAGGGGATCAATCCGGCCGGAACGGCTTTACAAAAATATGTGAAGCTTTGGAACGGATTTCTTTCTTTTTTCTTGATAAGAAGAAAATGCTATGCCTTGGAACAAATCCACCACACATATACTGAGTGCCCCCCCCCCTGGGACCTACATGTACATATTCATGTTTCTTGATATGTCAAAATACACATTCTATATATCTCTAAAATGAATGTCTATATTTGATCAAACTTATCATCACACCATGTTATTAGTGACATCTGCATTGATTTTGCTTTGTGGACCTACATATTGTTAGGATCCAACATCAGGTTTCTGGCGGAAGGGATCTCTAGAAATATCTTCTACTTACCAGAATGTCTTCACCTTCAAGATCGATGTCCAGTCTGCTCTCTTGGATGAATACATTGCACTGGATGATGTCAAGGTCAATGATGGCCAGTGCACTGGACAACCAGGTTTGACCTGTCTATTATTTACTAATTTATTTATTTGTTTGCTTATGTATTCACTCATTCATTTATTCAGTTGTGTCTATATTTATTTAATAGTAGAGCAGTAGTAGAATTAATTGTATAAAGAATAGTAGTAATATGATAGCAGCAACAGTAGTAGTATTATATCAGTAGTGATAGTAGTAGTAGTAGTAATAGTACCAGTTGTAGTATGAATAGCAGCAGTAGTAGTAAGAAAATAAGTAGTAATAGTGGTAGAACTAATTGTATTAATAATATGTATGCATGTGTTTGTATTTTGACTTGTAAATATGTTAATAAATATGTAAAGAAGAAAAAAAAAGAATTATGAACATTAATAAGCATGGGCGAATTAGGCGAATTAGGGGTTAGGTCCACTTTAGACCATTCCGAGAAAAACCATGTTTTTTATTCTCACTTATTGCAATATTCTTATAAGAAACTAAATTGTCATGATGAACTACCCTATCATGTGAACATAAAATTTGGTATAGAAAAAATCTACCCGTCTTCATTTTTTTTCTATATATCTGAAAAAAATATCATTGTGGACCTAAACCCTTTTTGCTAGGTAAACAGGGGAGGGAGTGGCATGGGTTGTGCGCTCAGCCTCCTCCCCCCTTCAAACCCAGTCCACGTTCCCTGTTAGTAGTTGTAGTAGCACTAGTCTTCACAATACTGGTAGATGTGATAAAAGTTCTTGATGAATGTACTTGGACTTTACAATGAATTAAAAGTACATTCAGACTTTTGATTTCTTTGTCATTTTACTCTCTGTAAATTCCTTTTGCTAGGAACTTGCAATTTCGAGGTCGACACATGTGATTGGTCGAACGTGCAAACCGGAGACGAGATAGACTGGTTACGTCACAGTGGGTCAACCGGAAGTGTTTACACCGGACCGAACTTTGACCACACCACTGGGACGCCCTCTGGATGGTACATGTATATTGATTCAACCCGCGGCGGGCAGGGAACCCGTGCAAGGTTTGAGTCTTCAAGCATAGATGCGACCAATGGTGTTGCCTGCTTTTCCCTCTGGTATCACATGGTAGCAAGTGGCTCTAACTTTGGCACTCTGAATGTAAGTATATATCATTTGATATTGTTTTGTTAAGAAGAAAAAAGATCAGGGCCCCATCTTACAAAGAGTTACAATTGATCCAATCAATCGTAACTCAATGGAAAGCCATCAGTGTCATAATTTTTTCTACAGGAAATTTGCAAAATATCCTTTGTAAACAAAAGAGAACATCCCAAATTGTCAAGAAATCAATGAATTTATAGATATGCATTCATATCTATAAATTTTTTTTAGCAAACATGCATTTTGTTTGTTCACTTTGCTGGCTTTCCATAGTTGCGATTGATTTGATTAATAGCTACTCTTTGTAAGATGGGCTCCAGGTGTCTATAAAACAATCTTTGCAGAACATTTTTTTTAATTGATTGCTTTGACTACAATGTACAAACAATCGTGAAAATCAAGCATAAGATTAATTTGCTAACACTTGTTTCTTTTAACAATCTTTTAATGCTGTTATTGTTTTTAATTACAAAAAAATTGGCTTCGTGATTTTCTCTTGGTTATAACAGGTTGCATGGGAGACTGCTGATCGAACTGAAATATTACTGGCTTACACTGGCTCTCTACCTGACCAATGGAACTATGGTGAATTCAATCTCCAGACATCCACACAGTATAGGGTATGCTAACAAAACCTTGCTCTCTCATTTTTGTTCTGTATCTCTGTCTTTCTCTCTCTCTCTCTCCCTCTTGTTCTCTCTCTATAGCATGTCTACTCAAAGGTTGCAGAAAGAAAATATGATTTCCATTGATGTCTCATCAATGGAAATCATATTTTCTTCCGCAAACTTTGGTCACAATTTTTCCGTCTTCTGCTATCTCCATCCCCTCTATGTCTATATCTTTTTCTATCTCTCTCTCTTTACATATATGTATATATTAGAGATATTCATAATAAACATTATATCACAAGTAATTGATAAAAAATAGCTAAGATTTTATGCCAAAAATAATATATATTCTTTCTTGCTTTATTTATTTATCTCTCTATCTCTCTCTGATTTCTTGCTTTGTCTTAAATATTCTTATGCCCCTCAATGTTTTGTACAATGAATAAATATCTCTGTAAATGTGCTTTGTAGATCCTCATAGAGGGCATCCTATCGGCCCAAGGTTCTTCTGACATTGCGATTGATGATCTGATACTGTTCAATGGAGCCTGCAGCGGCCGGACCACGGAGCCTCCCTTCCCCTGTAACGACGGCTCACAGACTGTCCCAGGAAACCTGGTCTGTGATTGGTTCCCTGACTGCCAAGATGACTCTGATGAAGCTAACTGTGGTATGCAAAATAGAAAAATATCTGAGAGTTTGTAACGTAAAGATTAACAATTGTCTTGGTGTTTATTTTTATGATGGATCACACACAAAAACCAATGCAATCAATCATAGAAATTAGCTCCTGAAATCGATTACTAAGCTTTGGGTAATGGGCCCTTATGGACTTTATGTAATAGTGATCGAATGAGGGGCTCTTTTTTACGATTGATCATACATAATCAGTGCATCGGCCCAACAATCAATGGCTAAGCTTAATGTTAGCGGGCCCTAGACACCTTTTCAAAGATGCAATTGATGGTTTTTCAATGTCTTATTTTTCCTAAATAAGTGGTGCTTCATTCATTGTTAAGCAGAAAAATGCACAAAGCACACAAAAAGGTGAGAACGTATGCCTAAGATACAGAATTAAATGACATAAGGTGACTATTTACAACCCTGTTACGAAGCCATCCATCATTAATTCCCATTTTTTTCATTCTTAAACAGGTGCAAGGTATATTCCGGCAATTCTTTCCTGTAGATGTACTGAATGTTGAAATTAACCTGTCGGTTTTATGTCCGTCATTCTGACCTTAATAACAGGATCCTGCACATTTGAATCAGACCAGTGCGGTTATACCAACGACCCTACGGGCCTGTTTCCATGGATACTACAGGGAGGATCGACCACGCCCCCTCCCAGCCTCCCCTTACCCAGTTCAGATCACACAACTGGGTCTGGTTACTATATGGTGGTAGACTACACTGCACAGTCACAGAGCAGTGACTATGCAAGGCTACAGGGACCTCTTATACAGGAGACAAGTGCACGTTGCACCATGACCTTTTACTATGTCTTAAGTGGACAAAGTAAGTAATTTTGTTATATATCTTATTTTCTGTCAATGAACTTTTACTATGTCTTAAGTGGACAGAGTAAGTTATTTGTATTGATTTTATATCTGAAGTCTATCTCAATGTAAACATATCAACATTCAATACAGGAACAGGGGAACTGAGGGGGCTGAGGGACCGCCACCCCCCCCCCCTCCCCTTCTTACACACCCACACATGACTACATGTATGTGTTAGTGATTCTCTCTCTTTCTGTCCAGACCCCCCACTTCCAGTTCAGCCATGATTTAAGAAGTTGTCCATGATCTCATGAGTATTGAATCCAACCACCCCCCCTCCCTCTTTCTTAGATTCAGCAATTTATTTACATTATGACTAAAATTGTAGGAGAATATCAAATAATTCTTTGATACACACATAGAATATACATTCTAGGTGTGTATCAAAGAATTATTGGAAATTACTTTACATCTCTGTCATAATGTAAATGTATTAGTACACATGAGATTATAAAACTAATGTAACAAACTTATAAATGGAGTGCAGAAGATTAAAGGATATGTTAAGATTCTAAGATATGTAATCTGACAAAGTATTTTTTCCAGTATTATTAATTCTTAGTAACACTCCTGGGGCCCGTTGCAGAAAGAGTTGCAATCGATCGCAACTCTAAAACTCAAGCGCAACTTGATTTTCAACCAATCAACAGCACGCATTAGGGACTTGCGATTGATTTTTTGACTGGCGTTTAAATGCAACTCTTTCTGCAACGGGCCCCAGATTGGATATTAGTCATTTGCATTGGTAACTATACTGTGATCATGGTAAATACGGAAGGATTGAATTATCTTTTGCACATTAACTTTACTTTTTCAGGTGATTTAATGGTGTCTTTTAAATCCTCACCAAGCGAAGAGACGATCATCTATCGGCGATCAGAGCCCCGAGGGACAGCCTGGCAGCAAGCTGTCCTATACACTGGTCGAATTCAGTACCAACACACGGTATAGACTTGATTCTTATTTACCTCAGTATTATGTATTTTTAGTTATGATTTACGTGATCAAGGTGTTGAAATGACCATAAAAACAGTTGCCTCTGTCTGTGATCTAGAGAAATATTGTAAATCATTTAGAAAATCCATTTTTGAATTCACAGGGCGTTTTACGTAATGATAATGTTAAAGGCCTATCATCTATTCCAGTCAGTGAATACATTGTTGCTAATAATAGACATATAGTTGCTTAAACAGAAAAAAATATATGTAAAATGATTGTGATGACAATTATGAAAAGGACAATGATGGTGGTGATGATGATGAGGAGGATGATGATGATGAGGATGATGATGATGATGATGATGGTGATGATGGTGATGGTGATGATGATGATGATGGTGATGATGATGATGATGATGGTGGTGATGATGGTGATGATGATAGCATTGATCATGATGCATGATGATCAAAAAGATGATGATGATGATGATGATGATGATGATGATGATGATGGTGATGATGGTGATGATGATAATGATGGCGGTGATGATGATGATGATGATGATGATGGTGATGATGGTGATAATGATGGTGATGATGATAGCATTGATCATGATGCATGATGATCAAAAAGATAATGATGATGATGATGATGGTGATGATGATGATGAGATGCATGATGATAATGATGGTGATGATAATTATAATGACGGTTGTAATGATGGTGATGATAATTATTATGGTGGTAATTGTGATGGTTCTTATTCAGGTTATGCTAATGACAATGATAATGAGATAAAAGGAGATTTACTGAAACTTCTATTTCAGATCAACTTCCTCGCCCTTCCCAACCTCAGCAATCCTGGTATCATCGCCATCGATGACGTCGCCTTCATTAGCTGCTCGCTTCCTCGTCCGGAGACATCATGCGATATCGACGAGTTCCGATGCTCCAACAGAGCTTGCATCAACCTTGAGTTCCTTTGTGATTACGATGATGACTGTGGCGACTATTCTGATGAACTTCAATGCGGTTCGTATAAAGTGCCATACCACTTTAAAGTGCACCATCTGAAGTCCTAAACCACCTTGTGTGGAGCCAGCATCCTTTGCCAGGGTGCAACACTTATTATTCTAAATTCATACTCAGTGCAAGAATGAATAGTTTCCTTTCATTCATCACACCATTCCATTTGCCTGGAATTTAATTGTTTTTACTATGCCTCAGAATATTCTTGTTTTTCAATATATAGTTCAGTGGACCATCCTATTTTAACCCTATCTAGGCCGGGGTATTTTTGGAGTTCACATGGCCGCCCCCCCCCCCTTGAGATCTCGGCCGGTAACCGCGTGCTCACACCGAAAATCAATATGCATGTTGTCTGGGACATATTGTACAAAATTATATAGTAATATATTCCATGCAAATTGCTATGAAGTGATTATGCTAATTTATGCGTAATTAGTATGCGAAATCATGCTTTGCCCTCTATCTCCCTAAATAAGGCTCCAAATGTTCTAATTTTTGGTATAAAAACTCTTTGAGGTGTTCTTAGCGAGTTTACATGAACAAAATTCCGATATCGGACCAATTTCTTATGTATTATATCGTTTTTTGCAACTTCTTATGTGTTTCTTTTTTTTTACCTTTTGTTTTTCATTATTTTTTTCAATGAAATTTGTTTTGGACTCTTCTGAGATCATAAACAGCATAAAATAAATACATTTAGACCAGTAAAACTAAAACTAAGCATACATTTATGATATTTGGTTGAAACACAATTTGCATTGACTTGTACACAAAATCACATTTTTTATCAATTTTTGGTCTGACATACACTTTCATAATGTTGCATAATTTTGGAACCGCGTTCCCGGGTGATGCAAAACTGGTCTCAAAAGTTGCGCAAGACTTAAAAGTAAAAATTCAGCGAATGGTGCGGTCAAAAAAAATTCACACAGTGAAAATATTACACAGAGCGTTCAGGGAGGGCCTCCGAGGCCCCCCAGCCTGGATAGGGTTAAGCCAAAATCACAATATATTTCACATCGTTTGAAGAAAGGGATTATGAGTTAAGATTATTCTCATGTACATTGGCCTTTGGCAGAATATTCATTTTGTTCAGAGTTTATTGCCCTTTTAACAGGCTAAAAAGTAATCCCCTCTCCAACAGAATTAAACAAAAGCAATATAAAAACTAGATACACAATGCATGATAATGATAATGATCATCCTGATGATAGTTTACAAGTCAACTGAAAAAGCGACGGTATAGACATAGGCCCGGTAATTATGAATAACCAAGATGAATTTTTTTGTGATACAAAGGGTTGATCCAGTACGTCCTCTTGCCTTTCATAGATCAGACTTAATATTGTTAATTTTTTGTAGCTACCAAGCCAGTCAATAGTTATGGTTATTGCGATCTTTCTATGATATTTTGATCCAATTCTATTTTCTTAGATTCCACATCCTTTACTGGCCGATGTGATTTCGAGACCGATCTCTGCTCCTTCGCCCCTCTCCCCGGTGACTTCGCCTGGACCCGTACGTCGGCCGCTCTTGTCGCTGACCAGTCGTACGCCCCAACCCGGGATCATACTACGAATAATAAAGGAGGATTCTATCTGCTGGCGGATAGCTTGGGAAGGCAGAGGGGTGATGTTGCCAGGGTTGTATCCCCTGTGTTTGAAGCAACAGGACTCATCACCACCTGTACTGTGAGTTTTAATTCTTTTTTTCTCTTTTCCACTCTATAAAATTTATTTCTCAATACATATTTTCTTCTGGATGTGATTGGCTTTACTTTGGAATTACTCCTTTGTATTCTATTTCATTGGTTCTTTTTATATCATTCTTTTTAACTTCTTATCCGTCATCTCTCTCTCCTGCTCCCTCTAGTTCTTTTTATATTCTTTCGTTCAATTTTTCTCCTCCATTTCCTCTCCTGCTTTATATCTCTATTTATCCTATTCCCTCTCCCCCACCTTGTTTCTTGTTCCTTTTTCATATCTTATTTTTCATATCATGTCTTTTACTTCTTTATTTCTCTTTTCCTCTTTGTCAATATTATTCTTCAATACTCTCTTCTGCTTTTCTTCCCTGTTTTTCTTTGGATGTGATTCGGGGGATTTACTTTGAGACTCCTCCCTTACCGTTTTCTTTTTCATCATTCTATTTTGAATTATGATATTTAAGTTTATATTCACTACTTTCTCTTGCCTTTTCTATCCTCCTTGTTCCCCAGTCTCTCTTTTTTTTAACTTTAACTTGCTAAATTCCTTTTCCTTCACTGCATCTGTTATATGCTTCTTCCCCATCCCCAACTGTTTGTCTTATTTTCTTCATCCACCCTTCTCTCTATCTATATATTTCACAAAATCATTTTTCTGTATTACTTTTTGTTGTTTTTGAATTCTTGTTTATTTTCAGTGATACTAAATGTACTCAAAATGGTTGATAAGGCTTACCATCATGTTTTGAAATTGAAAAAAAAGAGATTAATCACATTCTCATTTTCACTTTGGTATTTGTCCTCAGATACGGTTCTTTTTCTCTGCCTTTGGCCCTGACGTCGGAGTATTCAACGTCTACACGCGGTACACAGTAGGAGGACCTTTGACGTTGTTATTAACTATTAGTAACTACGCTATAGATAGTTACACATTCTTTACGGAATCCATCATTACAAATGCTGACTATCAGGTTTGTATGTTTTCTTTCAAAGAATGGTTTTATTTGTCAGGCTATCTTTCTGCTGAATTCCATGGTTCCAATTTTGTTCAAGGACGGGTCGGGCAGTTGTGTAACGGCAAATATTTGGAGGGAGCCGAGTTTTGTATAGAGGCTATTTTTTTCTAAATAATGTTTCTATGATAATCTCAATAGATATCGTGTGTAGAAATTTGCTTTATGTTTATTGCTTGTATCGAAATGTACAAAACCAAACATTATATTGGAATCATTGGAAATGGAAATTAACTAAATAAAATTAAATGAAATTATAAAACTAGTTACAATTGATGCTGACTTCTCAAATTTTCTCAGAGAGCATTGTTGGCTCAGTCAGTAACCCTTCTGCCTGTCTAACCATAGATTTTGAGCTCAAGTCCACCCCTGGTGGATGACTGAAGCCAGTGCGATGTGTCTAAACGTCTCTTCCATGTTTCATAGATGCAGAATATGTTACAGTGGAAAACACCCCATCTCTCGGATAGGACGTGAAATGGAGGCCCGTGTAGAGGAGAATCCCCACCTTTGCACGCTAAGAACCAACTGCACTCTTCGTATAAGAGTAGGGGAAAACCCTGGTATAGTTGTCCTCCTGCCTGCATTCCCCCAATCAGTTATATCCGGAGGAGAGACCTGCAGGTCATAGTGATTCCATTTGCTTTTCACCTACCAGGCACAGGTGAAGCGAAACAAATAATAATAAAATGTAACATATTAATATTTTTCATTACAAAGGTGGTGATGGAGGCGGTGGTTGGTGACGGACAGAGTGCAACAATCGCCATCGACGATATCAGTTTCTTGAACTGCCCCCTTTCGACTCAGACCTCCCTCCCCGGGGGCTCGACGCCCCCTATCCCCACAACCCGGCCTGCCTGTCCATCCTCGAGTGACTTCAGCTGTGGGGAAGGGACATGCGTACAGCAGGCTCAGTTGTGTGATTTCATTGAGCAGTGTCCGAATGGAGCTGATGAAAAAATTTGTGGTTGGTTGATATTTCTTTAGAATTTATTCACACAGTAATAATGATAATAATAATAGCCAATTTTTATAGAGTGCTTTTCCCAGAATGGCTCAAAGCGCATTACATCATATTATTACCCCGGTCATTGGATTCATTTCAATCCCGCACGAAAAGTGCACAATTTCCACTCCAAGGGGAGCATTCCTTGCATTCATCGCAGCCTTATCATGGCACAGGCAAAACCAAACTTACAATACCTTTCGCATCCTACTGGGTACCCATTTAGCACCTGGGTCGAGAGTGGAAAAGTGTAGATTTGCCAAAGGACACTAGACTGCTGGGATTCAAACACACGACCCTCTGTTTACGAGGCGAGAGTCTGAACCACTACACCAAGGCTCTTCCACAGTAAAAGGGGAAGTTCACCCTGACAAAAAGTTTATTGTAAAAATAAAAAAATGATTTTTCGATCAAAATCCATCAAAGAATAAAAAGCTGATATAAGTTTAATTATTTGAATTATGACGTCAGATCCTATGGTAAAAACGCAAGTCAGTGTCATTTTCTCAGAAAATTTAAAATATGTTTCTATTGAAGCTTCAGTATATGAATACACAAAGCAGTTCATACTTGCTCGCAAAAAGAAAATAAGACATGTCATCACAAACTATTAAAAAATGAAAATATGCATATATGTACGTTTCACATGGGGCAGCTGCTCGTCACAAATCGAAAACTGGAAATTCTGATAACTTTCTTAGGGGGTGTTGCAAGAAAATATTTGCGACCAATTGCAAATATTCTGTTGCATTCTTACAACTGATAGACCAATGTTACCTGTAGCAAATCAGATTAAACTTCTCGTTTCAAGGAGCAGATTAGCAATCAATCACTAATTTGCAATTAACTGCAAGACATAATTTGATTTAGGGACCAAAAATAGACTTGCAATTGATCGCAAGTTTCTTGCAATACCCCATTAAGCTATAATGGATTTTCCAGCAAACCTTCACCAATATTTAATAACCTGGGGCCCGTTGCAGAAAGAGTTGCGTTTAAATGCAAGTCAAAAAATCAAACGCAAGTCCCAAATGCGCGCTGTTGATTGGTTGAAAATCAAGTTACGCTTGATTTTTAGAGTTGCGATCGATTGCAACTCTTTCTGCAACGGGCCCCTGGGGGATGTTCCATAAAGCTGTTTGTAAGTTACGAGTGACCTTACAATTGACTTGTGATCCTTTCTTGTGATGAACACAAGATTTCCATTGGCATTGAGCCTAAGGAAGGGTCACCAGTAAATTGGGTGCAGCTAAATAACTTTCACATGGCTTTATGCATGACTAAACCTTAAGCGTTCTTAGGGGCTACATAGGGTAATATAAAACAAATCACAACAGATTATCGGTTGTCGTTATGAAATATGAATGAAAATTTGTAGATATAAATTTCTTCAAATTTCAATACTGATTTATATTATTCAATGTAGTTATGTTTTATTAATGTATGAAATGATTCTATATTGATATTTTCTGTTGGAAATAGAATCCAACTTGAAGTTGAATATAAATTTGAATGATTCTTATTTTATGTTTTCAGGGAACTGTGAATTTGACAATGATTTCTGTAGAGGAGATAACTTTGGATGGCAGCGAACTTTGGCAGGATCAGGCGGTGATTCTTTGGACCGCGACCACTTCTACGACCCTCTTGGTATGCTTCCATTTTATATCAAGGGGGCAACAGGAGTATAAGGTTGACCCCCCCCCCCTCTTGATTTTAATTTGAATTTAACTTTTTTTTAACGAACATATAAAAAATGTCACTGTCAACTATATTTAAATCACATATGAACAAAAAATCCTGGAAATCAGGTTAATCCTTAGATATTCAGTGAAAACAATTTTCATTGGGGCAGATGCCATAGAGCTATGTTTCTGCACAAGGCCTTTCAAAATTAATCCAAATTGTTGGGTCCAAATTTTAATGAAATTTCTTTCATTTAGATAAAAATCTGTTTTAGGATCAATCATAGATGATTAAGCTTTTATTTTACATATACTTTCCACTTCTTCGAATCTATCATTTCCCAGTGCCTGGATGGTACCTCCAGAACATCTTTGGCTACAACTCCTTTGTGACCCCTGACCTTGGTCCTACGGGGTCAAGATGTCAGGTCACATTCTACTATTACATGAGCAGTGACCTTGAGCTGCTTGAAGTGAGGGCGTACCTTATCGACGGGGACCAAATCTTCCTGGTGAGGGGGACGGAGAACCCAGGAACGTGGCAGCAAGGGGTTGGGTATATCGGAGAGCATAATGGTAGAATACAGGTACGATACTCGTGATGATAGATTGATTGATTGGTGGGGATTTTTTACCCAATTGCTAAGAAAGCATAAATGCTTGTAAGCAAGCAACCAGAGGACCAACGGCTTAAGGTCCTCTCCAAAGGACCTGGTAATTAGGATTAATGCCTTACCAAAGGGCACTAGCACACCAAGTGGGAATCGAAGCCCGGGTCACCGGAATATGAATCCCCCGCTCTACCGACTGAGCTATTGCGCCTCCTTTCATTGAATTGATCTTGAAATTAAATCCTAACACTCTTGACAGCATTCAAGTAAAGATCCCATTTCATAAAGTTTGTTAAAGTAGCAAATTTGCAATTAAATTTGAAGATGGTAGAATACAGGTAAGATTCTCATGATGATAGATTGAATTTATCTCTTAAGATTGAATAGATGAATAAATTGAATTAATCTATAAAGACCCACCTTTTTAATTCCCAATATTATATTTATGCCATTTTGTGTTTTAGATTATAAATGCTGTAAACTCTTTAGGTATTCTTGTAGCTCCGGTAGATGGTATAAGTTTTTTTATTATTTATTATTATTTCATTGTAATGTGCATAGAGAATTAAGTATCAATTATTTTGCGCTTGATTATTATTTTTATCATTATATTTAATCCTTGAAACTCTTGACAGCAAAATTCAGTTAAAGGTCCCGTTTCATAAAGTTTGTTAAAGTAGCAAATTTGCAATTAAATTTGAAGATGGTAGAATACAGGTAAGATTCTCATGATGATAGATTGAATTTATCTCTTAAGATTGAATAGATGAATAAATTGAATTAATCTACCAAGATCCACCTTTTTAATTCCCGATATTATATTGTGTGTATGCCATTTATTTTTTTAGATTTATAAATGCTGTAAACTCTTTAGTTATTTTTCTATCTCCTGTAGAAGGTATAAGTTTAGTTTATTTCATTGTAGTGTGCAATAAGAATAAGGTATTATTTTGTACTTGATTAATCTAACATTATTTTTATCATATAATCCTTGAAACTCTTGACAGCAGAATTCAGTTAAGGGTCCCATTCATAAAGCTTGTTAAAGTGGCAAATTTGCAGTCCAATTTGAAGATTATTGAAATAATGTTATTGGCTGACTAGAAACTTGACTTGTTAAAGAAATAGTGCAATTGTATAAGTTTTTTATGAAACATGATCTAATCCATTTAGCATCCAAATCTAAGAACACCAAAGTCTTTATCTAGGCCGAAGTGAATTATCTATGGGATGATGTTGCTCAATCATGAGTGTATGGTATGTGCAACATATATCCTAGAAACTCCACCCAAGCAGGCTTAAAATGGTCTCATTGGGCATACACAAAAGTGATATAATTTTTCTTGATTTACTTGAAATGAACTACCGTCTCATATTCACATACATGTACTCTATCAAATATATCTTGATATTGACTAATAGTCCAGAGTCAAAGGTATCACTTCCCCCCCACCCCCCCCCCCCCTTTACGATTTCAGAGTTGTTTTTTGGATGATCCCAAAGAACCTTTGCATCAAGGAAAAAATAATGTAATCTTTACGATTGCATAGCTATGTTAAACTGAATCTATTCATTTTATTTTTGTATGAACAAATTATCCTAATTCATGCATGAAATTAGATTTTGACTGTAGATAACGTTAAAGCCCCTCAAACTGCTGTTTGGGGATTCGGTTTCAATCATGTAGAAAAGCGATCAAATAAAAATACTTTTAGTGTATCATGCACAGATATTCATGCACCTGTTAAAAATCCGCCTGTTGTACATCATGAATTCATTTTATGATTAATTTTAATGTTTTATATTGTTTTACAATGCATACTATGTTATTTGTATTATATTTGTTTGTTGGATGTTGAAATAAATGAATTAAAATGAAATGTATTTCTTTGGTTTTTTTGTTTTTTACATTACATTTTGTCTATTCTTTCTTATGGAAATTATGGGCATTTATTAATCTAGATGTTCCTCCTTTTGTCTCACAGGTGAGCTTTGATCATGTCTATCTGAATCCTGTCCAGCCTACCACATACACTGTTGCCTTAGACGGTATCTCCTTCCTTAACTGTGCTGCTAGTCAAACTATTTCATCAGGTAGGCCAACTAGTTTCTTGAAATGTTGATAAAGTTGGATATGGGCCCCATTTCATTACGAGTTAAAATCACTGGCATACAGATGGAGGGCTTGAGAGGCCATGGACCCCCAAAATGTTCACAAGCAATAAAAAAGGAGAAGAAAAAAGAAAATGATAGAATGTTGTATTATTTTCTGAATAATATGTCAAAATCTATCGCAAATTTATTTTTTTGTATTAAAAATGTCAAATTTCTGCTCACTTGAATCACTCGCTCGCATCTTTTTTTATTTTACCAGATATGCCAGGCCCCCTCAACATTTTGGGCTCAATATGCCGCCATTACTACTATTGTAACTATGCCATTATTATGGCAACTGCCATAATTACATGCCTCAGGAGCGAATCACCCTCGTGGTTTCCCTGGAAATTGCCATTGTTCTGATTTTATGACAACGACCCCGCTATGCACATATTTGTATTATGACAACTTTCCAATATTGAAACTACCATATAAATTTGTAATTTGATTGTGTCCTGAGCCTTTTGGTATTTACTATAATGATGAAGTTCTCATAAAAGTTAATCTTAATTTGCTTCTTCGCCACCGAGAAAAAAAATAGAAAAAGTTTGTTGTATAGTTCTGTGATTAAAACAAATATAGCTGACACTGCTCTTTTTTATTTAAGTCTTTATTCCAAGAATTGTTTTAAAAGAAGTTGTATTACTTCCAGAATTTATTCCAATTATTTTTTATTTTAAAACTTTTATTCGATTTCCTTATGTACAAAAAAATGTAGGCAAACACAATAGTAATTGGCTTACATTGTTGTGCATGATATGATACCATGTACTTAATTGTACGAAATTTGTGAAATCGAACAAAGTAAATCAAGTGTATGAATGAATTTGCTTTGTTTGTTTTATTGCCTCTCCCACCAGAGATGAAGGCAAGAATAGGGAATCCAAATGTTGTCCGTCCGTCCATCATTAATGTTATGAAACATGTTATAACTCCATAACCATGAGTGACTTTTCAACTAAACTTAGTTGGTAGATGTACCTAGGGGACCTGCATGTGATGCTGCAGTCGAGGTCACATGGTAAGGTCAAAGGTCATTTTGACGTCAACTTAAATGTTCATGTGCAAGACTCTTCAGACAAATGTTATTCCATCCCAGTTATTTCACAATGAACTTTTGATACAACTCTGTTGCGTGCCCTCGCAAATCCCGATATTTCTGGCTATTTTCACAAGTGGGTGAAACACAACATCGCTTCTGCCTTGTATTGTTTAGATTTGAACTGTACATTCGAGCAAGATTTATGTGGGTACTTCCAAGTTCCAAGTCCTGATGATGATTTTGATTGGACCAGGAACAGGGGATCAACCGGAACTACTTCTACAGGACCATCATTTGACCATACCACTGGAACAGGTATATTGATTCTATTTTGTTCTTAAATGGAGGATAAAAAAAGGAAGATAGAAATTTGAAAAGGGTGAAAAAACACATTTTCCATTTTCATTGAGTGGATTGTTTGAGTATTATAATTCATGTCTGTTAAAAGCATTTGGTTATATTGCTTTACACATGAATATCTGAATATAGCCGCTATATTGAAAGAATTATTTGGCGTCCCAATAATTCTTTCAATTTAACATGCAGTTCATGTACACAATTGTTCAAAAGAAAGGATTGATATTCCAACTTTATATTAAAAATTTAATGAGCATTTGGTTTTGGAGAATTGTTACCTCAGAATTTACAAAAAATTACAGTTTGCAAGTATTTTTATATTCAGCAGAAAGAGAATACTTCCATTGATTTTTATTTTGACTTTTTACAGGTTATTACATGTACACTGAAATGAATGGAAACTCTAATGGCGAGAAGGCCCAGCTGGAGTCCCATCCACAGCCACCCCCAGATGATAATGGAATCTGCCTGAGTTTCTATTACCACATGTATGGGCCGTATGTGAACACGCTCAATGTTGTGTTAAAAGAGGGGAGTTTAGAGACTTTGATCTGGATGCGCAAGCAGACGCAAGGAAATCAATGGCTACTTGCTCAGCGGACTATTAAAACATCTTCGAGTTGGGCAGTGAGTATATTCTTCTAATATTATGGGCTCTTTCAGATGAGTTCTTCATTTTGTCCAAACTAGTTTGATTCTCTTCTTCATTGTTAACCACTACCATTTGCAATTATCTCCAGATTTCGATAAGGTATAAAATGATCAACAATGAGGCTTGTTCCACAACTGTCATGCTGAGTTAATGAATCTTTTGTATATTGGTTTTTCCATCAGCATGATGCTGCTAAATAAAATGTTCCAAAGTAAACTGGGTTACGTTTGGTTATATTCAAGAAAAAAAGATTATGTCATTAAAATATCTTGTGAAGGCATATTTGTTATGTGTCGTTTGTTTGCATAATTCAAACTTGAGTTGTTGAGTACCGGTTGAGCGGCAAAAGGTCCCTAATGTTTATTATCAGGTGGCTAGTGATTCTTTCATGATATTCAGGTGATGTGAAATAATTGTTCACTATTTTGTGTAAAGGAGAATCACCACCTTTGCATGTTAATAACCCACTGCACTATTCGAATAAGAGTAGGGGGAAACCCCGGTGAAGTGGTCCACCTGCATTCCCCAACCAGTTATCGGGAGGAGAGACCTGCGGGTTACAGTTCTGTGTTTGCGCCCTTCTTGGCGACCCAAATTGGCTGGCTCCAATGTGCCATTGAATGTCTTTGACAGATTTATGGCGCTATACAAATGCTGTGCATCATCATCATTATCATCTTAGATTGATTTTAATCTGTTAGTAATCCTTGCATTTTTAAGTTATGGCCAAGTGGATTAGTCTCTAGACTTTGAAACAGAGGGTCGTGGGTTCAAATCCCAGCCATGGCGAAGTTTCCTTCAGCAAGAAATTAGTCCAAATTGTGCTGCTCTCAACCCAGCTAAGGTGAATGGGTACCTGGCAGGAATTCATTCCTTGAAATGCCGAGCACGTAAAAGCTGCTTGAGCTACATGTAGGTGAACGCTAAACTGTTTTAATATTGATAAAGCTGTTATTCAAGTCTGTAATCGTGTTTTTTGGACAGGCTTGGGCTCCGGTTGTACTTTTCAAAATATAAACAGATGATTATGATGAATGAATTTTGATATAAGGGTTTTTTTTCAATTTTCAGATTGTCTTTGAAGCTTTCCGAGGAGCAAACAATTTTGGAGATATTGCAATTGATGACGTCATTTTCTATCCAGGACCTTGTCCCTTATCAAGTAAGATGATATGCAATTGATTCTTTTTTTTTTCTTCTTCTTTCTGTCTTTAAATGTCATGATAATATAAATAACAAAGCAACCACTTGATATATTTTTTAATGAACTGATAAGCCTAAATAAAGATGTCAGCTAAATGAATAGGTACATTAATATTCGCTTAGGCCAAAATGTATGAAAATGGAATTTGCTTAGTCCATTGGTTAGTTAGCCTAATCCTTCAAAGCCAAATGCTTCATGGACTAAATTTGCCACGGTGGTTTGCTGGCTTGCTGTCATGAATATGGGCCAGAAAGGTAATTCTGAATGCATTTTGCATTAAGCCTAATATTGTCTTACAAATACAATTTTTTGTTCATCTTTATACAGCAGTTGCATTTGCCTCTCTTTCCACTTAACCCTATCTAGGCCGGGGTATTATGGGAGTTCATATGGCCGGGGGGGGGGGGCCTCCCAGGTCAAAAAATTCCCCGCGGCGAAAATATTGACAGGCCCCTCCCCCTTTCCTGGATAGGGTTAAACATCCCCTAAGCCTTAAAAGGGGAAATACAAAGAATAAAAAAAGAGGGTGAAATGAAAATAGAAATCATTTTATTTCATGCTTGATTTACAGCAAAAGCTGAAATGTGCATAAGCTACAGCAATTCTTAATGCAAAATAATATCAAAATCGCATTACAAAACCATAAACAAGTAATGAAGAAATATAAAATCAGTAATACTTTTGGAGGGCAATGAATGCAAACGTATACAAAATAGGGTTTTTGTTTTTCATAACTTCTTAGATGAGTGTGACTTTGAGTTTGGACTATGCGCTTGGTCACAAGGAAGAGACGATGATTTTGATTGGTCGATTGGCAGTAATGGTTCTCCAGCTGCTGGAACAGGACCACCAGTGGATCACACCACAGGAACCGCTCAAGGTACGGTAATACCTATAAATAGGGAAACTATCCACTAAACAAACATTTGGAACATCTCGTACACCTGATAAGTCAAATTAGTCAACCAATGGGCTTCTACTCCAAAATTAGTCTGAGATCGATGCCATGTCCTCCAACGAATCATGTAATCTTTTCGTACTTAACCATGGCAACAGATGTCAATTTGGCGCACTGTGACAAAAGCACACATTAGCATTTGACATTTTTTTTAATATACGCGGTAAATAAGCGTAATTTATACAGGAAATCTTCAAAAGCCTTTGGTTAAACCGAGGGTTTTTAAAGTCACCTTTGTGTATTCTGGCTTTAATGTTTAGCACAAGAGTGCAGGTTTTTCCATCGGAGCAAGTGTCATGGAACCCATATGTGGCAAAGACAATGATATGTATTCTCAATACCACTACCAATTAATCATGTCATGTCTGTCTTACAGGTATGTTCGCATACATGAGCACAGCGCCACCACGCTCTCAAGGCGAGTTTGCTCGCCTGGTCAGCCCTGTGTTTCAGCCCACCTCCACACAATGTCTTTCTTTCTGGAGCCATCTCGATGGCGATGGTGTCGGAATGTTGAATGTATGGGCGCATGATCTCGTCAGTGATGTATACACTAAGCTGTGGACACAAAATGGTATGGATGTTCACAGATACTTATTTTTTCTCTCTCTCTGTAGGTTGATTTTTACTCCGACCAAGTCAATCATTTTAGTAGTTTTCATGGAAAATAGAATTTAGAGGGTGTAATTTCCTCACAATATGATGACGAATGCAATTAGGAATATTACTGCAAAGAAAAAAGTTGAGTCATTCAACATTACTTTTCTTTTAATTTTCTTTCGCATCTTAATTTTCCTGTTTATCAATTGTACCTCATAATAACCAATTAATCCTCTGAAATTTGATTTTATTCTAAATCTGGTGCAACAAGCTTATTCCAAACCTTGTCCAAAAACTTTATCTTTGTAAGAGTACCGTTCTACTGAACTACTTTGGCCCAACTCACCTTCAAGTAATATAAGGTTAGATGAAAATTATAGAAATGTATCAATAAATTCCCAGAAAATTTAAAGATTATTATTTCTGTTTATTCTGAACCTGGTGTCTCAATATATAAAAGTTCGGAGACTAATCCACTTGGCCACAACGCTTGAAAATAATTGTTATGGAATTATTTAAAACTGATTATTTTTATGATGACCTTTATGAGCATCAAGTACCGTTCCACTATTACCATGTTGGTACGATTTGACAATCCTTCAAATCAGATAGGATCTGGGACAAATGATTATCGGGAGTCAGCGAAAATTAATTTGCAGTAATAAAAATCTTCCGAAGGAACGGGGTATTAATTACGTTCACATGCCACTGTTAGTACCCAAGAAAAAACCTGATTACGCTCATCACATGACTGCACGCTATGTCATCTACGCTTTTCCCGCTTCCCCCACAATTCGAAAGGAGCGTTTTCTGATTCAGAAGATCGGCATGAATTGTTGAACACGTGTTGAAAGTTTCTAGCTGATCTCGCCGATCTGAATATTAAGCCTGCTGTTACCCCATTTTAACAGCATGGTAATCATGCTGCCCTTGATTTTGACTGATTCCTTTCCCGCTCTCCCTCGGTCTAATAACCAGGATGGATTGTAGTTTCAAATCAGGATAGAGGAACGGGGGCTTTGATACATGAGCCTGCTGCAAACAATGTTTAACTGTTGAGGTGTACAGCTTTGATCAGGTCAGATTGGTTAATTTTGTGAAGTTTTAAGCATATTTCCCCCAATTGCAGGACATGACCACGATGCATGGCATCACGGACGTGCTACCCTATCAGCTTCGCATCCGTATGAGGTTATCATAGAGGGCATCCTAGGATCTAACCCTGTTGGAACTATTGCCCTTGATGACGTCAAAATATCTGATGGGCCATGTCCCCGAGCTGGTAAATATTTGAATGTATAATTCCTCTTTATTTGCCATTAAACGGATAATTAACATGTGAAAATGGCTTAATAACAACAAAATAAATGTGAACATTTGAATAGAAAGAATATAAAGAATGCATTAATATAAATGTGAAATTATATTGTTGGATGTTAGCTATGCTTTACACTTCTCCTTGTGGAAAAGTGAGTATTGGTGATAGTGTTTTTATTTAATGTAATGTGAGTCATAGCTAAGAATTTATGGTCCGTATTCTGAAGTCAGGTTTAACTTAGACTTAATTTATCTCAGACAATGGTCTAACTCTGCTAGAATTATGGGGAGCCAAAAAAACTAGAAAATCCTCCTGATATTGTATATTTCTTATACTTACTGTTTAGTTAAATTTTGCTTTCATAGTGAAGAAATTATTTCAATTATCATTCTATGCCAGTTATAAATTTGAGTGTCATAAGAGTTAAAAAAAACTGGAACATGTTCTAAAAGAGATTTGTGCTGCGATTGGCTCTCCATAGTTAAACTACAACTTTAAACCCAAGTTCAGAATACAAGTCTATGTGTCGAATATCAACAAAACTACATGCTGTGTACAAGAAAGCAACATATAATGCGGGTGGGAGGAAGAAAGGTATGTTGAAAGTTAACAATCTTTCGTATGGCCATACCTGATGAAGTAATTTGTATATATCCATTATTGCATTTAGCTTGAGTAAAATGTAATAAGGAGGGAAATGATGTTAAATCCTTTGCAGCAGAACTTAGGTTTGTGTTTTTGTTTGGTATCACATCTATGAACTGGCTGATTATTATTCCAGTTTACATCTATGTTTTTAAATATAAATTAAAGGTAAATGCTAGTTTTGGTAATGATATCAAAATGAGTTCATACTTAATCTAATGAAATGACCACCAAAGTGTTTGTTTGTATAAATGAAACGCATGTGCCAAAGGATTCTGGAAGAAATTGTGTAATTGCTGAGAAATCAGCAAATAAGCACAGGATTTGGGTAGGGCGTCAGGCCGGACGCTCTAAGCAATAATTATACATTGTCCCACGTGCACTTATCTGTGTTGGGGATCTTTGGTGTGAACATTTTTCAGTGTAGATTTCAAGATTTCACAAAGTTCAGTTAATGTAACTGTACCAGATCTAGATCCTCGATGATATACTGACAATTAAGGCTTGTTTTACAGACTTTCTCATGAAATCAGTGTTTACTGCAACTACTGGAATTTTTCTTTGATAACTAGTCATTAAAACTTTTATTATGCAATTTCTATTTTACATTAACCAACTTGTCAGTGAACTATATTTTTAATTGTTTGCTCACATTTGTATAGGCTTCTGTGATTTTGAGACCGATAAGTGTTCCTGGTCCAACGAAGCTAGTCTTGATACAAGAGATTGGCTAAGGAACAATGGAGCCACTCCCTCTAACTTCACTGGACCAAGCATTGATCATACATATGGAACCGCTTTTGGTAAGGTTCCCAAAACATTTACGCCCGAATTGACAAAGTTGGATTTTAAAACCATCGACCATCGGTTTAACCCATGGTTTATGTAGATATCTTGTATAAATTATGCTTGTTAACGGCAAATATAAAAAAAGAAGTAAAATGCTAATGCGTACTTTTGCCACACTTTAACAATTAACACCTGTTGCCATGGCTAAATATGCTACTTTATTCATGAGTCAACTGTTTTAACAATGGGCTCATTAATTCAAAACAGTGGGCTTATGAATGAGATAGTGTACTTAACATGGCAACAGGCACCAATTTGGCGTAATGTGACATACATGCTATTTAGCATTGGACATTACTTAATATAAGCGCTAAATAATCATAATTTCTACAAGAAATCTACATAAACCATGGGTTAAATTGATGGTTTTTAAGCCACCTTTGTGAATTCTGAGCGTACCGTTCTCAGATAATTAATGGTTAATTGGCAAGTATGATTTAATCAGTCATTATAAATGCTTCATCTTGAAAATGATCACATAGATATTCCTGTCAGAAGAAGATTTCTTAAAGGGAAGGTCTGGGCTGAAAATATTTATATCTTAATACATAGAGTAGAATTCACTGAGCAATATGCCAAAAATGTCATCAAAATTGGATAACAAATAGTAAAGTTATTGAAGCTTAAAGTTTAGCAATATTTCGTGAAAACAGTCATGAATATTCTTTAGGTGAGGTGATGATGTCACATCTGCACTTTCAATTTTCTAATGTTATTACATAAAATCATATTTTTTTCATTATTTCATACTTGAGTGAATAATATGTCTCCTTTATAATGAAATAAGTTGCAGCAATAAATATCTAATGCACTTAGTCAGTTGTCAATCCAATTTTTCCAGTTCTTGGAGGAAAAAATGTGAATAAACCTAATTTCATTCTGCATAAAAAATATAAGGAATAAGTGGGGATGTGACATCATCAGCCCACCTAATGAATATTCATGATGACTGTTTTCACAAATATTGATAAACTGTAAACTTCAATAACTTCATTATTTGTTATCCAATTTTAATGAAATTTTCAGCATTTTGCTCAGTGAAGCTCTAGGCATTAAGATATAAATGTTTTAAACCCAGACCATCCCTTTAAGAAACAATTTTTTTATATAAAAGTGATAGGTCAGTATCAAGCTCTGTCCCCATGTCCGTGATATTGTCTTCCAGCTTCCATAAAGGTCTATCCCTGATATCATATTTTCAGATTTAAAAAAGTACAGACTTTTCTTACAGAAAAGGCAAATTCAATATGTTTCTAATTATAATTACTGTACTTTCTTATTTGGATTTAATTTAATTTATCTTTTTTTGTACTTTTTTATACTGTCTAGAGTGTAAAGACCCTTGAAATTAATTTCATTAAAGTCTTCTCTATAAGGTTCCTTTTTTATTTTACTTATATTTTTATTATTGTTATTACTATAGTTATTATTCCCTTTATATTTCACTCTTTTGGCAGTAATTCCTTTGAGCTAGCATATGCTCCACCCAAAACAAATCGAAATTTGCTTTAAATAAGGTCTTTTTTTGGGGGGGGGTTGTTGTAGGAAGATCAGATGATGTTTGTAGGTTTTGCATGGTGGTGTGTACAATCAGGGAAGTGGTTTACGGTACACCATGTGTGTACAGTAAAGTCCTGCACAGACTGAGAAAAGTGGAAAGAAATGGAGGACAAAAAAGGCAAGAAAGTAAAGGTTTGGAGTAGAGTGAACTATTCACATGATTATGGAAGATCATCTGGAATGAATGTAACTCATTTTATGCTCATTGTTTTTTTTCTAATATTATTTCAAGGTATGTACATGTACTTTGAGGCCTCAGATCTTGGATCTGGGTCCAGCGATGGTGACTTTGCCTGGTTAGTCAGTGAACATTTCCACTCATCATCAGGCGCTTGTTTGTACTTTTGGTATCACCTGTACGGCACAGGTATGTATCCGGGTAAAATACCACATGGCTTACCCCCGATTCGTCTTCTCCCCTTTGGTCTCATGCCTTAGCCTTATTTAGTCTAGCTGCCATTGGAACTAATTGTCCCTTGGTGTAAAACCACTATATCTGTTTTCTATTTAGCTTCACCCAACATGCTCTGATCTCATTTAGTTTACTTATCATTTGGTCTAATTCGCCACTTATCGCTTCGACCATTTTGTCTCATTTCCTATTAGTCTATTCCTGTCTGATATTCCTTTGGTGACTTTGGTCTATTACCACCTGTTTGATATGATTCTCTTTTGACAGAATGCATAAGTGTAAGAGGACGAAGATGAAATTAGACTAATTGGGCATTTCTAGAAGGAACTGAATTTTGTCCCAACACCAAAATAAAGATCACCACTCCCAAATGAACGTATTTTAGTGCTTCTCTATTTGGAAGGATGAGGTTTAGTTTTAAGGGGTGTGCCCATCCCTTCCGACCAGACCACCGCCCCCCCCCCACTGTGCCTTGGTATTGTGACCTAAAGATTTTGTGTTAGACTCTGCAGATCCCTTCATCAGAGCTGCCAAGTAGTACTGATTTTCCTTATTTAGTACTGAAAATAGAGAAGAATACTGATGGTTTCATGCAAAATACTGATTTCTTACGTTTCAGTTTATGTGTTGTCCTATGGTATTCCTGTGAAAATGCTAATTTCCTCACCAAAATAGTGATTTTTCAGCCTTGTTAAATGTTCTTGTTCAGGTTGGCAGCTCTGCATTATCTTACAAGGAGGAAGAGATGATAATGAAATTAACTGTTTAGATGTTTAGATTTAAATGTTTTTCAGACAAACTCAGAGGGTGTCAACTGTTTTTTTTATATATATATTAATGCCCTCTACCTTTTTCAATTTTTTTTCGCAACAGGTATAGGCGACCTGAATGTCTATGTGATAGACTCATCTGGAACATTCACCCTCCTATGGCAAATGACAGGGGACCAGGGGAATGTATGGTTAAAGGGAGAGGCTCAAGTACCAAGTATGGATGAATTCCAGGTGTGTGTTTCATAAATCTGTTCTTAAGTTAAGAGCCAATTAAAGATCCTTGTGGTAAATGGTATGTTCATTGGCGATGGTTTACCACATAAGAAAGGAACACCTGTCGCTCTTGACTTATGAACAGCTTCATGAAATGGCTCCCAGGTGGTTACTGTCCCTATTCGATGGTAAAATTCACTTCCAGGTTTGTTCTACAAGCTAATGAAACAAAAATATCATACACATTTCAATAGAATATACAATGTCATTTTTGCAGAGAAACACTGGACATGACGACTCAGTGGTATTGAATGTATATTCGTTCCCCAGCCAAGTTTAGCTAAAGATGTATAGAAATGGGATCTTCTGCCTATATGGCGGGCATGGAAAATGGTAATAATCAAATTATGATATGCACGGCCCACTGGAAGAGGAGTTAATAAGATCTAAAGTGCCTACCATGAGTAAATAAGACATTTATCATTACTATTTTAATAAACGGACAAAACTTTAATTATTAAAATAGTGGATAGAAAGAAAGCAAGCTACACACACATACATTTATCACACTGTCTTAAGCAAGTGTGAATACACGGTCTTTATTGCTCCTGATATGATGATTAAATACAAGATTTGAGTATATTTAAACATGCAAATTATAAATCACCCAAATTGATGGGTCAAACGTAGTATTAGTACATTTGAATCATTTTTCAATGCGTTATACTGATTAGTATGTATTTTTGCAACATTTTCAGATCGCATTTGAAGCTGTGTCGACTGGTGCTATAAAGGGAGATATAGCAATTGACGACGTTGATGTAGACCCATACTCGTGTGGAACTAGTCCTTCGTCCATTCCTGTGATATGTAAGGATAAGTTTAGATGTTTGTAACCAAAGCATTACTGAACATTCATCTAAGATTTGAAGGAAGAATCATTTAACTTTATCTAGCATAGATTAAAGGTAGAATCACTTTAGTTTTATGTTAGGTAGATATGAAAGTAGAATCACTTAAGCCAATCCTAATGTTGATATGAAAGCATAATCTCTTAACCCTGAGAAGACTGGGGGGAGGGATGATTTAGCCCCCCCCCCCCTCAACATTTTTTGCGATAGATCCGCCGCTCAAATTTGACCGCGTCGCTCAATGACTTTTTAATTTCAAGTCTTGTGCAAGTTTTGAGACCAAAATTGTGACGACCAGGTACACGGTTCCGAAATTACGCAACATTTTTAAGTGCATGCAGACCCCAAATTACTCAAAAACATGACTTTGTGTACAAATCTAATGCAAATAGTGTTTTTAGCCAAAATCCATAAATGTATCATTATTTTTCCTTTCACTGCTTAAAATAACTTAATTTTATCTTGTTTATGGTCAAAATAACGTCCCCAACGATTTCAAACAATATAAAGCAAAAAGTCGAAAAACAAAAAAATACATAATAAATTTAGAAAACAAAAGAATACATAAGAAAATAAATGTTTTTTTTTTAATTTTTGAAAAATAAATTTGATCAGATGCCTATCTAGGGTTTGTGAAACAAAAATTAGCATTTTAGGGGCATTATTTTATTAATGTGAACAAACTTATGATTTTACGCATAAACTAGCATAATTAATGAGCAATGAGATTTTTTGCATAATTTGATATAGTTTTGTAGATAATGCCATGGGTAAGGCACATGCCAAATTTCGTTGCAATAGCGCAATCGATGGACAAGATCATAAGGGGGGCTGAATCTTCTTTTTAGATGTCAAAATAACCCAGTCTATTTAGGGTTAAGTCTATCCCAGGTGGATATAAAATTTAAATCACTTCAGACTATCTAAGGTAGATATGAAAGTAGAATCACTTAGGTTTATCTTACGTTAAAAGCATAATCCCTTAAGTATATCTCAGGTGGATATAAAATTAGAATCACTTCAGTCTCAGGTAGATATGAAAGTAGAATCACTTAGGTTTATCTTACGTTAAAAGCATAATCACTTAAGTATATCTCAGGTGGATATAAAATTAGAATCACTTCAGTCTCAGGTAGATATGAAAGTAGAATCACTTAGGTTTATCTTACGTTAAAAGCATAATCACTTAAGTATATCTCAGTTGGATATAAAATTAGCATCACTTCAGTATTTAGGTAGACATGACAGTAGAATCACTTAAGTTTAGCTTCCGTTAAAAGCATAATCTCTTAAGTCTATCTCGGGTGGATATAAAATTAGAATCACTTCA
This sequence comes from Lytechinus variegatus, assembly GCF_018143015.1. NCBI lineage: Eukaryota > Metazoa > Echinodermata > Echinoidea > Temnopleuroida > Toxopneustidae > Lytechinus > Lytechinus variegatus. The sequence goes on along the minus strand of NC_054745.1, from coordinate 12,889,510 downwards.
GTCTATCTAAGGTAGATATGAAAGTAGAATCACTTAGGTTTATCTTATGTTAAAAGCATAATCACTTAAGTCTATCTCGGGTGGATATAAAATTAGAATCACTTCAGACTATCTTACATAGATATGAAAGTAGAATCACTTAGGTTTATCTTAAGTTGAAAGCATAATCACTTAAGTATATCTCAGGTGGATATAAAAGTAGAATCACTTCAGACTAACTTACATAGATATGAAAGTAGAATCACTTAGGTTTATCTTACGTTGAAAGCATAATCGCTTAAGTATTTCTCAGATGGATATAAAAGTAGAATCACTTCAGACTATCTTACATAGATATGAAAGTAGAATCACTTAGGTTTATCTTACGTTGAAAGCATAATCACTTAAGTATATCTCAGATGGATATAAAAGTAGAATCACTTCAGACTAACTTACATAGATATGAAAGTAGAATCACTTAGGTTTATCTTACGTTGAAAGCATAATCGCTTAAGTATTTCTCAGGTGGATATAAAATTAGAATCACTTCAGTCTATCTTAGATAGATATGAAAGTAGAATCACTTAGGTTTATCTTACGTTGAAAGCATAATCTCTTAAGTCTATCTCGGGTGGATATAAAATTAGAATCACTTCAGTCTAAGGTAGATATGAAAGTAGAATCACTTAGGTTTATCTTACGTTAAAAGCATAATCACTTAAGTATATCTCAGTTGGATATAAAATTAGCATCACTTCAGTATTTAGGTAGACATGACAGTAGAATCACTTAAGTTTAGCTTCCGTTAAAAGCATAATCTCTTAAGTATATCTCGGGTGGATATAAAATTAGAATCACTTCAGTCTATCTAAGGTAGATATGAAAGTAGAATCACTTAGGTTTATCTTATGTTAAAAGCATAATCACTTAAGTCTATCTCGGGTGGATATAAAATTAGAATCACTTCAGACTATCTTACATAGATATGAAAGTAGAATCACTTAGGTTTATCTTAAGTTGAAAGCATAATCACTTAAGTCTATCTCAGGTGGATATAAAATTAGAATCACTTCAGACTAACTTACATAGATATGAAAGTAGAATCACTTAGGTTTATCTTACGTTGAAAGCATAATCGCTTAAGTATTTCTCAGATGGATATAAAAGTAGAATCACTTCAGACTATCTTACATAGATATGAAAGTAGAATCACTTAGGTTTATCTTACGTTGAAAGCATAATCACTTAAGTATATCTCAGATGGATATAAAAGTAGAATCACTTCAGACTAACTTACATAGATATGAAAGTAGAATCACTTAGGTTTATCTTACGTTGAAAGCATAATCGCTTAAGTATTTCTCAGATGGATATAAAAGTAGAATCACTTCAGACTATCTTAGATAGATATGAAAGTAGAATCACTTAGGTTTATCTTACGTTGAAAGCATAATCACTTAAGTCTATCTCGGGTGGATATAAAATTAGAATCACTTCAGTCTAAGGTAGATATGAAAGTAGAATCACTTAGGTTTATCTTACGTTAAAAGCATAATCACTTAAGTATATCTCAGTTGGATATAAAATTAGCATCACTTCAGTATTTAGGTAGACATGACAGTAGAATCACTTAAGTTTAGCTTCCGTTAAAAGCATAATCTCTTAAGTATATTACGGGTGGATATAAAATTAGAATCACTTCAGTCTATCTAAGGTAGATATGAAAGTAGAATCACTTAGGTTTATCTTATGTTAAAAGCATAATCACTTAAGTCTATCTCGGGTGATATAAAATTAGAATCACTTCAGACTATCTTACATAGATATGAAAGTAGAATCACTTAGGTTTATCTTAAGTTGAAGCATAATCACTTAAGTGTATCTCGGGTGGATATAAAATTAGAATCACTTCAGACTAACTTACATAGATGTGAAAGTAGAATCACTTAGGTTTATCTTACGTTGAAAGCATAATCGCTTAAGTATTTCTCAGGTAGATATAAAATTAGAATCACTTCAGACTATCTTACATAGATATGAAAGTAGAATCACTTAGGTTTATCTTACGTTAAAAGCATAATCACTTAAGTGTATCTCAGGTGGATATAAAATTAGAATCACTTCAGTCTCAGGTAGATATGAAAGTAGAATCACTTAGGTTTATCTTACGTTAAAAGCATAATCACTTAAGTATATCTCAGTTGGATATAAAATTAGCATCACTTCAGTATTTAGGTAGACATGACAGTAGAATCACTTAAGTTTAGCTTCCGTTAAAAGCATAATCTCTTAAGTATATCTCGGGTGGATATAAAATTAGAATCACTTCAGTCTATCTAAGGTAGATATGAAAGTAGAATCACTTAGGTTTATCTTATGTTAAAAGCATAATCACTTAAGTCTATCTCAGGTGGATATAAAATTAGAATCACTTCAGACTATCTTACATAGATATGAAAGTAGAATCACTTAGGTTTATCTTACGTTGAAAGCATAATCACTTAAGTGTATCTCAGATGGATATAAAAGTAGAATCACTTCAGACTAACTTACATAGATATGAAAGTAGAATCACTTAGGTTTATCTTACGTTGAAAGCATAATCGCTTAAGTATTTCTCAGATGGATATAAAAATAGAATCACTTCAGACTATCTTACATAGATATGAAAGTAGAATCACTTAGGTTTATCTTAAGTTGAAGCATAATCACTTAAGTATATCTCAGGTAGATATAAAATTAGAATCACTTCAGACTATCTTACATAGATATGAAAGTAGAATCACTTAGGTTTATCTTACGTTGAAAGCATAATCGCTTAAGTATTTCTCAGGTGGATATAAAATTAGAATCACTTCAGACTATCTTACATAGATATGAAAGTAGAATCACTTAGGTTTATCTTACGTTGAAAGCATAATCACTTAAGTCTATCTCGGGTGGATATAAAATTAGAATCACTTCAGTCTATCTAAGGTAGATATGAAAGTAGAATCACTTAGGTTTATCTTACGTTGAAAGCATAATCACTTAAGTGTATCTCGGGTAGATATAAAATTAGAATCACTTCAGTCTATCTAAGGTACATGTGAAAGTAGAATCACTTAGGTTTATCTCACGTTAAAAGCATAATCCCTTAAGTATATCTCAGGTGGATATAAAATTAGAATCACTTCAGTCTAAGGTAGATATGAAAGTAGAATCACTTAGGTTTATCTTACGTTAAAAGCATAATCACTTAAGTCTATCTCAGGTGGATATAAAATTAGAATCACTTCAGTCTATCTAAGGTAGATATGAAAGTAGAATCACTTAGGTTTATCTTATGTTAAAAGCATAATCACTTAAGTCTATCTCGGGTGATATAAAATTAGAATCACTTCAGACTATCTTACATAGATATGAAAGTAGAATCACTTAGGTTTATCTTAAGTTGAAAGCATAATCACTTAAGTATATCTCAGGTGGATATAAAATTAGAATCACTTCAGACTAACTTACATAGATATGAAAGTAGAATCACTTAGGTTTATCTTACGTTGAAAGCATAATCGCTTAAGTATTTCTCAGGTGGATATAAAATTAGAATCACTTCAGACTATCTTACATAGATATGAAAGTAGAATCACTTAGGTTTATCTTACGTTGAAAGCATAATCACTTAAGTCTATCTCGGGTGGATATAAAATTAGAATCACTTCAGTCTATCTAAGGTAGATATGAAAGTAGAATCACTTAGGTTTATCTTACGTTGAAAGCATAATCACTTAAGACTATCTCGGGTGGATATAAAATTAGAATCACTTCAGTCTATCTAAGGTAGATATGAAAGTAGAATCACTTAGGTTTATCTTACGTTGAAAGCATAATCTCTTAAGTCTATCTCGGGTGGATATAAAATTAGAATCACTTCAGTCTATCTAAGGTAGATATGAAAGTAGAATCACTTAGGTTTATCTTATGATGAAAGCATAACCACTTAAGTCTATCTTAGATTTATTTTAAAGTAGAATCACTTAGGTTTATCTTATGTTAAAAGCATAAACACAAGTATATCTCAGGTGGATATATAATTAGAATCATTTCAGTCCATCAAAGGTAGATATGAAAGTAGAATCACTTAGTTTTATCTTACATTAAAAGCATAATCACTTAAGTCTATCTCGGGTGGATATAAAATTAGAATCACTTCAGTCTATCTTAGATATGAAAGTAGAATCACTTAGGTTTATCTTACGTTGAAAGCATAATCACTTAAGTCTATCTCGGGTGGATATAAAATTAGAATCACTTCAGTCTATCTTAGATAGATATGAAAGTAGAATCACTTAGGTTTATCTTACGTTGAAAGCATAATCACTTTAGTATATCTCGGGTGGATATATAATTACAATCACTTCAGTACATCTAATGTAGATATGAAAGTAGAATCACTTAGTTTTATCTTACATAGCATAATCACTTAAGTATATTTCGGGTGGATATAAAAGTAAGAATCACTTCAGTCTATCTTAGATAGATATGAAAGTAGAATCATTTAGGTTTATTTTACGTTGAAAGCATCATCACTTAAGTCTATCTCAGGTGGATATAAAATTAGAATCACTTCAGTCTTCAGGTAGACATGACAGTAGAATCACTAAAGTTTATCTTTGAATAATTGCTTAGGTCTAGCTGAGGTAGATATGAAAGTAGAACTACTTAAGTTTATCTTGGGTATTATGAAAGAAAATCACTTCAGTTTTTTCTTGGGTTGGTATGGAAGTAGAATCATTAAGGTTTATCTTAAATTCTTGAAATTCTGAACTGTTATTAGATACAACACAGAGCAAACAAATTAGCTTACATCTTTAGATTATATTTGTATAAATGTATACAACAAGTTTTCAAGCACTTTTAACATCCTTGCCTTGCTTATTTTTGCAGCAATGGACTGTACGTTTGAGCTCGACACATGCTCTTATACACAAGTCAGCAGTGACGATTTTGATTGGACAAGAAACCAGCAAGCCACGCCCAGTATAGAAACAGGCCCCACCTACGATCACACCACTGGGTCAGGCTGGTACATGTATATCGAAGCGTCCAACGGCAATAATGCTGGTGACCGCGCCCAACTTCTTGGCCCCGCCCAGAACCCAACGGGAGACACGCCCAAATGTCTGGTGTTCTGGCTTCATATGTACGGACCACACATCAATCGGTTTAATGCTTACTTGCAGCGGGAAGGGCAGCAAGATGCGAAGATCTACACTAAATATGGCTCGCAGGGAAGTGATTGGTTTAAAGCTCAGAAAGAAATTGTGTCATCAATGAACTGGAATGTGAGTAATTGCAACTGTTGTGGATTAGTTTGGCCAATTAGCTAATTTGTAACTATCATGTATCTTTTATTTGTTAAAATACTGAGATAATGGTAATAGTAATATTCCACTTTGATATAGTCATTTATGCATCGCAACAACGTCTCTAAGCTTTTAACATATCCATGAATATATGTTTATTTATAATAAACATAATAATAATGAAATCAATATGATAATAACCAAATGAAAATAAAACAATAATATGAACAATAATAATATAGTAAAATATCAATAAAGGCAGTTATACGAATAAACAATATTAATGACAAAGATGATAAAGACCAAATACAAGTATAATAATAAAATTGATAACTATATAGATTAACTCGCTTGTGTATATGTTTCTCGCTTGTTTATATGTTTACCTGTTTACATGATTTATTTATTTACTTTGACTATGGAATATAAGAATTTATGACAGGATTAATCGCAGCCTAGATCTTTGCCATATATGATTCTGTTCTCTTCTCTATCTTGTATTACGTTCTATATTGTATGTCCTGCCTCGGCAGTAATATGCCAAGACCTGGGCTACTTTTACTTCCTTTATAAATTGTGTTTGTAAACTACTGTGTTATAGTTTTATTTTATATGTCATCTGATCCTTTATGAATATTGAAATAAAGTAATAAAAAATCAAATTTACCACGGTCATTGGGTCCTCGCTTGCCCATAGGTGTATGCACTTCCTCCACTCCCGGGATGCATTCTAATAAGAAGTTCCAACTGGACTGATATGCATAATACATAGGCTTTAGCATTCTATTGAGTACCCATTTAACATGGATGGCAAAGTCTGCAATAACGGATTGCCATAAGACACTTGGCTGTGGTGAGATTTGAACTTGTGACCCTCTGATTCCAAGTAACAGTCTGAACCGTTATATCGCAATGCATTCACAATGAATTATAAAGTTTATGTTGCAGAAACGTAATATTTACTCATCGTAAGACCCATTTGGTGAAGCGCAAATTTTTCAAACGGATGATTAATTTCTTTTATCGTAGATCCTGTTTGAAGGCGTGGTTGGCGATAACTACTTAGGAGACATCGCTCTTGATGATGTTATATTGTATGACGGAGCATGCCCACAAGAAGGTATTGTATTCAAATGACCACTAGCAAAACATTACGTTAACATAATCTCTTAAATAATGATGATGTTATTTTGTATGACGGAGCGTGCCCACAAAAAGGTATTGTATTTAAAAGACCACCAGCTAAACATTACGTTAACATAATGTGTTAATGATGGAGGAGATAAAAGAGAATGAGAAGTGGAGAAGAAAAGAAATAAAGGAAGAAGAAAAAGAAGAAACCTTTTTTATGTGTGTTGCAAAGTTCATAAACTTTCATTTTAAGATTTCAGAAAAAATCTCCCATTTTCTAATTGGTTTTCTTCAGTCTGTTGCTTGAAAATGTTATCAAGATTTGACAAGTGTTTACCCCCCCCCCCAACTCTCTGGAAAAATTGTTCATACAACGATGCTTTAATAAAAAAAGTCAATATCATATTTTGACCCAGGACAAGAAATTCTTATGGTTACATAATTTTTCTGTAATAGATTACAGGGACATCCGTGCTCTTTTACTTTTTATTTCATTTGTTTTTCCTCCACACCTTCTCCTTGAACTATCATTCCCCCTGCTTTCCCTATCCCCGCTCCCTTGTAGCAGTGCCCCTAAATACTTTTGTTCGACAAAACTCAAATCATTTACAACTCTGAAAGCTAAAAATATGCCCTTTTTTCATATTTTCTTTCCAGTTACCTGTGACTTTGAGCTGGACTTCTGCGGCTGGACCCAGGACCAGACAGATGAGTTTGATTGGACCAGGGACGCTGGAGGAACAGGATCTAGTAATACAGGACCGAGTTACGACCATTCGACAGGCACATCAGAAGGTAAATTCAATTATAGGCTGCTGTTGTCAACATAAAAGGAAATGGTTAACTCAAGGACACAGTGCTCAGCCGTCCTTACACCCTCCTGCTGCCATGTTAGGAATCAGGCAAATAGTACATTTACTTCAGTGGGGCTAATTATTCATTCATGAGGTCATATCTTGGGGCCCCATAAATCTATTCCCATCAAAATTTGGGATTGGGGGTTTTCATCGTGCTCTAAGAAAAACGATATCAAAAACGTTGATATGCAAAAGTGAAAATTGTTGACGTCACACTTTGGTACTGTATGTTATAGCAATTTTATAACTTTTCTGAAAGAGCAATTCTTCTTCTTTTTACTGCGAAAATTTGAAGTTGTGAAGTTGAATAAAAAAAAGATACTAGAGTTTCTTGGACACTACTTTTTCAGACTGCTTGGAAGTTGGTTTTGGTGTGGCAGGTCACATATGATTCAACGTATAATCTGATTGATGGATATGCAGTAGTGCAAGTCCCGTGTGCAAGATCTGACTATGCAGTGATTTGTTCTTTTCGCACACAACTGGCACTTAAAGGGATGGTCCGGGCTGAAAATATTTATATCTAAATAAATAGAGTAAAATTCACACTGTTTTACTGGAATAAATGGAAATCTTTAAAATTCAATAACTTCATTTTTTGTTCATGGGATTTTGATGAAATTGTCCGCATCTTGCTCTGTGAATTTTACTCTATTTATTGAGGTATAAATATCTCCAGCCTGGACCATCCCTTTAAGTCCTACTGAAATCTTTGTGAAACACCCCCCCCCCCCCCTCCCCTGTTCTGTTTTCTCATTACAGGATTCTACGCGTATATTGAAGTTTCATCACCAAGAGTACAGGGTGACCGAGCAATCCTCGTCAGTCCCACATACCAGGATACAAGTAGTGAATGCTTCAGACTCTGGTATCATCTACTTGGGAAAGCTATAGGACAGCTGAATGTCTATATCAAGGATGAGGTGACAGGGACAACGAGCGCTCCACTGTTCAGTAAATCAGGTCAGATCTTATTAATGATAATAATATTGATGATGATGACGGTAATTTCATTTCGTTTATTTCCATTTCCAACATTTTCAATAATTGCGTTTTGTTCCATACATCTTGATACATACATGTGGATATAAGCAATAAGACAGAAGATATATATGTACATTAAATCAAGATAATAATATAACCAGGTTGGGTATGAGGGAGGCTGCTAAAAGAAGAGCTTGTAGAGTGCAGCCTCCTACCAAAGAATGATCAAGTGGGGATATGTATCTGCTACTGTATGGCAGGGATTCCATGCTTAAGCTTAAAGACATAGCCCCTTGACTTACTTTACATTTTTCATTAATAATCATATAGGTTACGATCTTGCCGTCAATTTGGTAGCTATCATTTGAATAGGTTTCGTATAAAATGAGAATATGTTATTAACTCATTTTAGCCTGATGAATATTTTTGAAATGTTCGCAAAGTTTGGACACCTCATCATATGTATCTGTTACTTTCAAATGAGTAAGTTGGGACATCATCCCTGTTTTTTTTCTTTTGAATAAACAGGTCCTCCTTCAGATGCCTGGCGCTTTGCTCAAATCGACATCTCCTCGCCCCATCGCTACCGGATCCTTGTCGAGGGGGTTAGAGGCAGTGGTGTACAGGGAGATATTGCTATTGACGATATTGAGGTCATCCCAGGGGCCTGTCCAAAGCAAGGTATGAAAGAAAAATCACAAGAATTTGCTGTCGAGTACAAACTGTAAACCAAAATTTGTTTTGAGTAATAATTCACAAAGATATAGGATTGAGTTTCCATATTCAACTATCCATAATAAATCAAAGATTTACTCCAGTTTTTTGTTGGCAAATCCATCAATTTTGATCATAATATTATTTTTCACACTTTTTTTACCTATTTAGATCTCATGTAGATGCTTGTAAGGTAAAAATGTGCATATTTATGTATTAATTATAGTTCAATTATTTTTTTGCATGCACAATAATTATCCTGAGGGAGGGGGAAAAATGCCCTCTGTTGTATCTTTTTTTTTAAATTAAAAATGAGTTATTGTAGTCTATGGCCCTTATTCTGAAGTCGGGTTTAACTTAAACTAAGGTTAAAAGTTGTGGTTTAAGTATGGATAGCCGATTGTTACATTGATCACCAACCGTAGAGATATCATATTTCAGCTCATTTGGCTCTCAAATCATTCATAATTGTCAAGGAAGTATAATTATATGATTGTCTTCACCATCGGTGAATCAAGAAAGAGCACAGTAAACATAAGAAGCATACAACTTAATGAAAATTTTGACTCTTTTGGCTTCCCATACGTTTAGCACAGAGACCATGGTCTAAGTTAAACCTGACTTCAGAATACGGGTCATTGTGTTTTTAGAGAGAAACTATTGTTTCAGATTAAGGATTTTGGTGTAGTCATATGTTATGTTAAAGCTGATAATAATATTGACAATGATATGCAACATTCAGGTAACACTTATTTCAGTGTGTCTATTAAGCACTTCATACTATTACTATCATTAAGCTGCCTTTCTAATATTTGTTGTCTAACAGGGTCATGTGACTTTGAAGATGGTCTATGTGGCTGGTCCCAAGAGGTCCAGAATGATGTCTATGATTGGCTCAGGACTAGTGGGTCTACACCAAGTGGAGGGACTGGACCAAGTCAGGATCACACTACAGGATCAGCTGCAGGTGTGTATGGGAAAATAGCATTGTGGGTATAACCCCATTGGTAAGAACACAGTGTCACTCAGTGTGTTCAAGGTATTCACAATGTGTTTACACTATGTTCACTGTATATTCACAGTGTATTAATAGTGTGTTCACACTGTATTTACAGTGTATTAATAGTGTGTTCACACTGTGTTTACAGTGTATTAACAATGTGTTCACAGTATGCTCACGGTGTGTTCATAGTGTTTACAGTGTGTTCATTGTCAGTTCATAGTATATTCACATGTTCACATTGTGGATTATGTGAAATGTGCCACATACTGAGAAAATGCTTAAATTCATCAGTGTAGAAATAAGTTTATACAATGGATGCCTCTGCTGTGTGAATATTCAGTGTGATTTAAACTGTTACATTGCCTAAATTTAACAATGTGGAGATAAATTAACACTGTGGACATCTTTACAGTGTGAGTGTTCACAGTGTGTTCACAAAGTGAACTATGTAGAACTTTGTTTCACACTTTTAAAATTCTAAATTCAATTAGATTCAGCAAGGAGATAATTTCACACTGACTACCTCAAAAGTGTAATAATCCACAGTGTGCTCACATAGTATACAAATAGCGAATAGGCATGAGTGCGATGGTGCGAGATTTTGCATGAGGTGAAAGAAAGATGATCTATTCAACGAGGCATATCTGAGTTGAATAGAGCGTTTCTTTCTTTCACCGATTGCGAAATCTCGCACCATTGCACGAATAAGAATATTCACTATTTGTGTTGTACAACACCTCAGAATCTACCCAAAATATGAAAAAAAAAGAGTTTTTCCCTCCAGTAATCTATGAAAAGGGAGCAACTAGCCAAGTAGGCGTTGTACAATTGACTATGTGAATATGTAATTTAGATTGTTAAATTGCTTTAATTTAACAGTGTACAGATTATTTCATACTGTGAATACCCTACACAGTGAGTTCTCACAGTGTGGAGATAATATTATACTGTGAACATCTCTACACTGTACATGTTTACAGTGTGAACACATATTAGACTACATGCCTGGCACTGTAAATATTCTCAAATTTAAGAAGGTTGGATATAATATCATAGAGTTGACACATCAACTTTGTGCATTTTCACAATATGTTCACAGTGTAGTATGCGATAATGTTTTTCACATTGTTATAATGCTGAAATTAAAAAATAATGCATTTCGGTAGAGTGCTTAGAGCCTTCTACTAAAGTAAATAAAAAGTGCTAGATAAGCATGTGTGAATGTCACCATTGTTTGGAGGTATTTTATGTATATTCATTTGAAAATATTTCATTACCAGTTGACATTAAATCCTTTTATATCTGTTACTTACATTTTTGAAATGTTATTCATATTCATTTAATGTTATACTCTCTATCATTATTTAATCTAATAACTACTGTGCACCGATTGATATTTTCTAGCTATTCTCCTTCTTCATTAGGATATTTTCGAGTATGTTTTTTAATGGCATATTACATATTTAAGGCATTGCATCTATTGTATTTAAAATGTATTAAACTGTGGTACTTTTGACTTATATAACCTATTGTGATTGTCATCTCATTCATAAGCATTGTGCACCAATTGGTATTTCCTTCTTACTTTTGGTTTTCAATAGGATTCTATGTATACTTTGAGACCTCTCTACCATCCATTCAGACCAGTGACAATGCGGTGCTCAACAGTGAACATTTTGACCCTACCAATGAAGGCTGTCTTACTATGTGGTACCACATGTATGGTGCAGGTAAGCTGAATTTGGGCAAATTTTGAATTTTCTGTGACATTGATTATTCATGGCATACTCCATACAGTATTATTTATTATGATCTACATATGGCGCATATTGTAGGCTTAAGTCTTTCATGTCTAGAAGTTGTTAATCTTAAGCTAATCATTGCACACTCCAAATTGGCAACACAATGAAAACAATTAAATCACTATCTAAAAATGCAAATTGGCAACTATTTAGTAGATTCATTTGTTTATCATTAATATCATTAATTTATACTCATGTTTTATCCATATAAAAGCCGTTTACATTGAGCTAATCATTACACACCCCAAATGGGCAACACAATGGAAACAGTTAAATCACTCCTTAAATTACAAATCACAAATTAGCAACTTTTTAAGTAATTTACTATTTTATCATAAATTTTGACTCATGCTTTTCCCATATTCTAATTTTTCAAAGTAAGGAAATGAATCTCAAATTAATGATTATTGCCATTTTGAGGAACAAAAGAAGATTAATGTTGAATATATGAAAGTATTTACCTCTTTTATGTGTCAATCAAATTTCCTGTTTTTTTTTCCAATACAGGTGTTGGGGAGTTAAATGTGTATTCAGTGAATAACTCAGGATCACAGGTTCAGTTATGGTCTAAGAGTGGTGATCAAGGAAATGTGTGGCTGAAAGGACAGGTTCCTCTTTCAAGTGATACTGAATTCAGGGTAAGATTGTGTTATCAATCAATTTTCTTCACTTTGCATCGTGATTTGCAATGTAGGACCAAAATATTTTGCATAAGAATTATGTTAAGATTATCTTATTCATTATTCCCAGACAGGAATTATTTTAGAGTCAAATGAGCTGATGCTATGAACCTCTAATGTTAGAGATTTATGTCACAACTGGCTATCCATAGTTAAACCACAACCAGGGTTTAATTTTTACCCTATTTTAGAATACGGGCCAATATTTTCCATTAATGCATATTGTTTTTGCATTCTTGCTTGCCTTGCAGATCCAACTAGAAGCTGTCTATTTAATTGATTCAACTGGTGACATTGCCATTGATGATGTAGATGTTGAAATGGTACCATGCTCTCAACTCACGACTGCAGCACCGACACCGTCCACTACACCAACACCAGGTATAGTGTTTGTACACCATTCTCTTTCATAATTTGCCAGTATCTTTCATCTGTGTTCATCAAAACTTTTTTTTTCTTTCATAGAAAGATTTTATTCAGAAATCAAACACGAAAGCAATTCAATTTACAAAAGAATCATGAAGCGAACATGTTTACAACAAATGTACGTGCGTACTATTATCTAATGATATGACAAAATTAAGATGTTTTTGACTGAGAACCCTTTCAATTTCACAATAGCGTTTCAATACGCTCTTAAAAGAGCTAAAACACAACCGATTACCCTTACAACGTGTCAAAAAAATGAAATATTTAGCATAAAGAATATAATGGTTTACAGTAGAGTATTGAGCGTCAGGGCACCCAAACAAAAATAAATTCTTATTCAAATACACGTTATTGTTCAAATAAGAGGTTTGGAAGTTTTGAATAAATTGTTGATAAGTGTTCATCAAAACTATGGTACTAGGAAATAGATACAAAATGTATCTATTCAAAAAGAAAATGTAGCCTATAACTTACTATGAATTGTCCATTTTATTATAATGACCTAATTTGATCCTGAAAGATTTTATATCATATTGAAAAAATATTTCAAGCAAAATTATAATCTTTGTTTTTCTATGTAAATTGGTAAATTTCCCTCTTTTGAAGATGTTCTTGGTCATCAACTTGTAATTTCCCTTTCATAAGGTTTAAAAGGAAGAAGTAATAACAAGTTGTTCATAAGGAATGGAAGTTGATTGATAAGGCTTAATATAATTTTTGGAAGGAGGAAAAGCAAAACTTCAAAAAAACTCATGTTTATTAGGTGACTGCTGAAGTTTATGGGTGTTTTTATTCAAGGAAGTATTCAACATCGCCATTTAATTCATCTTAATTCTATTCTATTTCCTTATAATAATATGTTTGTTTTATTAGTACAGGTCTTGAATATTACATTTTACTGTCCATAGGGACTGCCTCGACAGAACCTTTGCTTTGTTCTTTTGCAGCTTCCTATTTCATTTTCATTTGAATGCATGTAGGCTACTGTAAATAGCCTTTGTTCAATCTTAGCTTTCTTATCTTACTTGCATTTATATCCTTGTTTTTTTCTTTTGTTACTTTTAATGTTTTTATATGCTCAATGTATTTTAATGGATTTAATGGACTTGAATAAATTAATGAATGTATTTTTCTCTTTTTGTCTACCTGTATCATCATGAAGCTCCAGTCATATCTCTCTGTACATTTGAGATTGATATGTGTGAATTCACCCAGGATGATGTAGGGGATGATTTTGATTGGCTATGGATTTCGGGGGCCACACCCACTCTAGGGACTGGGCCACAGGTTGACCACACCCTCACAAACATTAATGGTAACCTTTCATAAATGTTTTCATTCTTAATAATTTTTCATATTTTTGTTATGTAGCTACTTTTTGGAGTGGTTTTCACTGTACTTAGCAATTTTTCTTCTCAATACACGAGTTTGGCATCAACTAAGTATAGAATGATAACAAAATGATCCGAAAAAATACTCTGTGCGACCAATTTTTTTGTAATTTTCTTGACTTTGCTGTGTTGTGTTGGTATATTCATTACTCTGATATCTAGTCTACAAGGGAACAATTTCTTTGTATGGTATACACTTTGATTTGTACATCTGATTTTCTAATGAATTATTCTTTGATGATCATTGTTTACCCTATGATTTTTTTAATATATATTTAAAAACTAAATGACAAAATTTGCAGACTTCATTGGAATTCTCATTAATTCACATTGTAAAGAAAATAATATTAACTGAATATTAACTAAAATAATTAAGGCCTACCTTTCGATAAGAGTCAAATGGATACTAACCATGCATAACTAATACTGGGCACTGTGGCTTGCACATATAATCCCAGCAATATTAATGAAGTAATGAATTGATGTAGATGTCACATGTTGAGCCCTAGGTTAGGAGTTATGGATGGAAAATTGATTCCAGGGCCCTGTCTTACGAAGAGATACGATTGATCCAATCAATTGTAACTTTTATGGAAATCCATCAATGTCATAATTTTTTTCTACAAAAAGTTTGCACAATGTTCTTAAAATGCAAAGAGAAGCACAGTGAATTTTCAAGAAAACAACGAATGCATGAATATACATCATCGCTATAAAATATTTCGAACAAACGTGCATAATAGATGTTGACGTTGCTGGCCGTCCATAGTTGTGATTGATCGGATCAATCATAACTCTTTGTAAGATGGGGCGGATGGGGCCCAGATGCATTTCAAATCTGGCTAATAGACATCTTTCAAAAACTCATTTATAACAAAGAACTTTTCTTCTTTTCAATCAGGGTATTACATGTATGCGGAAGCCGATGGACATCTACTCGGTGAGCATGCATCACTTTTGTCAGTTCCCATGACGACAGGCTCCCAAGGAATGTGTGTTACATGGTGGTATTATATGTACGGCTCGGATGTAAATCGTTTGGAGGTATACGCCCAGAGGAGCGGGGGCGCTGATGAAGTGTTGTGGAGTAGATCTGGAGACCAAGGAAATGAGTGGATGGTTGGACAGGTTTATGTGACCGGAGATTTTCTAGTGAGTGATATATATATTTTTTTTCAATTTTGATTCAGTCTATTGGTTGTAGGCTTGAGTTGTTGACAGCAGGTGGAGCACCCCCACCTCCCCTGTAGAGTCTTGAGGCGACCGCACACCTTACGATTGGTCTGCAACCCAATTTCAGAATAAAATGATGTAGAATTTGATGCTAACTTTGAGACTTGGAATATCTTAAAATCATCCTACGAATGCCTGTTCAAATCTGTGACTATGCTATCATCCTTCTAAGAATAAAAGCGAATTTAATATCTAGTCATAATGATGTCATAGCAGTTGTACGATTGGATACAATTTTAAACTACTTTGCATGCTGTCAAAATGGTTATATCAGTATTTTTGAAATTAATTTTAACCTCAAATAAAATGATATGTTCCATTCACATTTTCAGAAAATGAGCAAAGTGCGATTTGTTCCAAAATCGGATCGCGAACAGTCATACAGTGTGTCGTCGCCACTGTGAGAGTCATATTCTTCAAGTAGTAAAGTAAAATAAGGCATCAAATTCTGCTACTACTCCTTACCATTTAAAAATGTTCTATTTAGTATAACCACATTATATGTAATATCTTATTCTTAGCTTGGTGATTATGGTTTGTATCCTAATTAGTAATAATAATATATGAATTTGTAATGCGCCAAATCCACTTGGCAGAGTGCCCATGCCGCAGTGAATTATCTCCTCTAGACAAAGTTTACTGCTGGTATTCAAGCTGTAATGTGAGCTGTAGCATCCAATTTATTACCACCCCTTACCATTTCAAATTGTTGTAATCGCAGTGGTAATGACCCTGTGATGTAAAAGTGTTATCTTGTTCTTGCTTTACATTATAATTCTATACCCTCTAGATAAAGTTTACTGGCGTTGTTGGAAACGGTGTGAGAGGGGACATTGCTATTGATGACATCACAATGAGCAGTGGTCAATGCCCTGCATCAGGTGAGTGTAAAAACCAAACTGATTTATCTGTATTTTGGAATCTTCTGAAGTAGGGGCAGATCCAGGATTTTCAAAAAGGTGGGACACTTTTTCCAGAGGAAAATTTGACAAGTAAAAAAAAAACAAGATCCTCACTTCTGTTTGAACGTCATATTCTCATTACCTACCACCCCAAAACCACCAATAAGTTGCCAGGTAGGTTCTAGGTAAATAGCCAAAATAGTAAATTTGTCTCCAAAAACCAAAAATTTGAAAAAAAATCTTATTCATACTGTGAAATTTTGAAGTCTTTAACCCTAAATCTCCCTGGATATTTTGATTCTTGTCATTCCCGGGGGGGCCATTATGGCCCCCCCTTAAGATCTCGGCCGCTGATCGCGCAAGCGACGCAAAAATTTGCACGCTGGTAGTGTGCGATGTAATCTACAAGGCTGTATGGTAAAATTTTCCAAAATAATGAGATTTTATTTTATATGAATTAATTATGCTAATTTATGCATAAATCATACTTTTTGCTCTAATTCACTAAATAAAGCTCCTAGAATGCTAATTTTTGGTAAAAATTTTCTTTGTAGCATTCTTAACAATCGTAATTCAAAAAAACTTTGGTTTGGAAATGAATTTCTTATGTATTTTATTGTTTTATGAATTTCTTATGTATTTCTTTGTTTTTTTACTTTTTGTTTTTATTGTTTTTTCAATGATAATTGTTCCAGACATAATTCTGATCATAAACAAGGCAAAATTAATTAAGTTTAATCAGTAAAAGTAGAAATAATGAAACATTTATGAATTTTGGCTAAATACTCAATTTGCATTGGATTTGTACATGAAATCACGTTTATGAGCAATTTTGGGTCTGACATGCACTTGCATAATGTTGCGTAATGTCGTAACCGCGTACCCGGGCGTCACAAATTTGGTCTCAAAATTTGCGCGAGACTTGAATGTAAAAAGTCAGTGAGCTGCGAGGTGAAAAAATTTCGCGCAGCAGATATATCGCGAAAATTGTTGAGGGGGGGGCCATTATGGCCCCCCCCCGGGAGTATTAGGGTTAAGTTGGATAAAAAAAGATACAAGAGTTTCTTGGACACTACTGTATATGAACCTGGGGAATTATGTTGATTCCGGCGGCATTTTTCAAATGTCTTTGAAAAGCTCATTGCCATTTTCTTCTCATGTCAGTTTCTTTGAGCACACCATAATTCCAACATTTTGATCAACATATTTATGAATTGATTATCATGTATTCCGTATGTGTAGTATCATGTGACTTTGAACAAGGTGACCTGTGCGGATTCCAGCAAGATGTAACGGATGATGGAGATTGGAGATTAGCAACAGGTGCAACAACCACCCTCGTCTATGGTCCTGATGTAGACAGTACATACCAAACGGCACAAGGTAGGGAGGATTTTTTATCATTATATATGTTTTCATTATAAAAAAATCAGTTTGAATCTCACCATTTTGCAGGTATTCAAATTCTGTGACGAAGAACCTTATTAGAGACAATTAAGATTCTTTCAAAAGCTAACCATTTCTAAACAAAATCTTGTAGCGCAAGAAATAAATGTGGTTTAAAAAAAAATTATTTTTATTTTTTGTTAAACAACGAGGTCAAAACACATTGTGTACTTATCAAAATATTTCTGAAGCATATTCATAAAAGTTAACTGCAGTAAGTGGTACAATATACACACATGTACATGATCAGGGCTCCGTAACACAAAGGTTTGCGATGGATTGCACATATGAAAGAATCGCACTGATTGGTCCCTGGTCAGTATTTAAACCAAATGCGCGTGTAACATTGATATTGATTGGTCAGTTCATTTAGCGATTGATTGCTAATCTTTGTGTTACGGAGCCCAGGACTTCATTGTAATCTGGTATTTCATACTGACTATTTGAAATTTTGTTTAGTAAACCTGTCTTACTGGTTCTGTCACTGCAATTGAATAATTGAAGAGAAAGAAGGCAGATGTTTATCTGATGATCAGTTTCTTTCTATTGAAGATTTCTCACATGATAGTGTTGATGCAACCCCCAAGTTACAATTTGTCATCAATCAAAATTTGACATTTTGTGATAGTTACCATTGTAACAGAGCCTCCCTTATAAAAAAAATTGAATGGTATACCATTGACTACCATTTATCATACACCATTGATATACCATTGGAATACCATTCGCACAGCACCCACCATACACCAATGGTATACCATTCAAGCCTCAATGGTATACCATTCAAACTAATTTAAATAATTCGGACGTTACTATTACCATATTCATGAGCACCATTTACCATTCATATACCATTGATCAAACACCATTCACCATTGATCTACCATATGGCCACTATAGACAGGTTTACCATTGACCACCATTCACCATTCAGCCACCATTCACTGCCTACCATTTACCATTCAGCCACCATTCACTGGACACCATTGGCCTACCAATTACCTTACACCATTCACCATACACCATTCGCCTACCATTCAACATACACCACTCGTGTACCATTCACCATTCGTGTACCATTCACCATCCGCGTACCATTCATCATACACCATTCGCGTACCATTCACTGTACACCATTCGCCGTACACCATTCATGTACCATTCACTGCTCACCATACACCATTCAACTACCATTCGTCATACACCATTCGCGTACCATTCAAAGTACACCATTCGTGTACCATTCACCACTCACCATACACCATTCAACTACCATTCGTCGTACACCACACACCGTTCACCATTGATTGACCATTCACTTTACACCATTCTACCATACACCGTATACCATTGACCTACCATTTACAGTACACCATTGGCCTACCATACACCATTGAACTACTATTCACCGTACACCACAGGCTTACCATACACCATTGGCTTACCATACACTGCACACCATTGACCTACCATTTACCATACAACACTGTCATACACATTATACTATTAGTCAACCATTCAAATAACACCATTGGTCATACACTATAGACCACAAGTGTAAATTCAATGGTAGACCAATGGTTTACACTGAATGGTAGACAGAAGAACAACGATGTGCAATGTATAGTAGGCCAATAAAGTACAGTGAATGGTAGACCAATGGTGAACAGCATATCTCTGGGGTTAGTGGTAGGCTTAATAATGGAATAAGTATACACAAGAAAAAAATGAAAACAGTTACTTATTTCAAGAACGTCAATAAAATGTTTTTACTATAAGAAGTTTAAGTACAGCATAAATGGCACAGAGTATTCACAAGTATAGACTTTATAATTAAAGCACATAAGTTATTAATATGTATGACTTAGCTACTCGTTGATATCTATACTCTGTCAATCTTGTTATCTAAAAATAAACATGCATCAAGACAGAGTTTGATTGAAAAACACAACAAATGAAGACTAACATTTCCAAGAATAAACCTGTTCTCTCATATTGCTTTTTACATGGATTGAGTACTTGGCAAAACCACTGTTCTGCATACAAACCTGATACTTGTAATACAATAAACTTGATGTTAAATCTGTTGTGTGTAATTGATTTCAACGACATTAATACACATTTTTTTACTAATAAGTTCAAGTACAAAAGAGTATTGACAGGTATGGCATAAAAGCACCATATTATGAATACATGTGACTGTGCGACTCCACAAGAGATCAATGATTGCACTCCACATAAATATTATGTTAATCTTCCTATAAACATTTACATGTAAGACAGAGTTTGGACAACAAACTAATGAACACCAAATTTCGAAGATTAAACTCAAAATGTGTGATAGCCTTCACATGGCCAAATGAATAAAGGGTGCCACACCTAGAAGAAATGAAATATCCCCAAAAGGGGGGAAATAGTACTCCCAAATTGGTCTCTTTTTTCTTTTCACCTAAAAAGATATATCAATGGCATGTTTCTACATAGAATTGTTAAAAGGTATTACCCGCCTACAGTAAGTATCCAGAATCCCGGATAACTTTCCTGTAGAAACAGACGCGATGCGGTTTATTGATAAATTGCATCGCGCAAAATACGGTTTCTCATAACCATCTCTCTGAGAGGTGGTTATTGCCATGTTAATCCGTTTTACTTTTCTGTAAAAACACGGGGCAAAATAGCATACGTGTCTGGCTTAAGTGCTTGAACCAAGAAGTGCGATTTCACAGTATACATATATTCTGGCCGTTTTTTATCTCTCCAGCTGATCGCGAAAAATGTGTACCTGCTACAATGAGTGAGATCTACCATGAATTTTGAAAATTTTCCTAACGAGATGCAATTTTTGACATACCAAAATGCAATGTGGGGTTATAGGTTGAATTTTCCGATTTCCGCCGTATTTGTGACGCGAAATGCAAATTAATGAGATTATTAGGTCTGTAGAAACAGGTTGGTTTAAGAATGATAAGGTTATTCGTGTCCGGAAAAGATAAACTGTTTTTAATGATTTACTGTAGAAACACGCCAAAAGTTTATCATAAATACAATAATGATACATTAAGAAATAAATAATATATCACAAATAGAAAGAAAATATAATGAAAATAGGGAAAGAAAATTATTCAATTTGGAACACTAAAAAACAGAAGAAAAATAGAGACCATTTTAGCAAAATATATAGAAAATGATATATATACAATATAGAAAATGATATATATACAAGATACCCACTTATTTCTTTTCTATTTTTGTTGTGTTGAATCAAATGAATGACTCAACTATGTGTGAGAAATAATATGATTATTGTCTTACACAGTAAATCAGTAGTCAATCGTAATTTTTTACAACCGAGCTTGGACAAAATTTAAATTCATATAATACAAAAAATATATAAATTGTGATCTTGTATATTCATGAGGACTTGCAGAGAACAGTTTTACCAAAAAATAACAACTTTAATTCGTCAAAACTTCGTTAATCCTCAACAAATTTTGATGAAATTTTCAGTGTTTTTTGTTTGTCTGATGTACACTTTGAATTATATCACATAGCTTTCAGTCTCGAGTACCTATAGCCCTTCAATTAAATTGGTTGGACGACCGGTTACATTTTACATATAACATAGTTATAAGGAGAATGAAGGGGACCATAGAAAGAAAGCATGAGAAAAGGGGAGATTTTGGTAGGGAGAGAATGAATCAGAAAAGGATTATGCTGAAAATTTCATTAAAATCTGATAACAAAGTTATTGAATTTGAAATTTAACAACATTTTGGTAAAAAATTAACCCAATGTACACAGGATCGTCAGGAATATTTGTTAGGCTTATTGTATAAAATGAAATAATTATTTCATATTTTCATACATGTGTGTATGATATGTCCCAAGTATCATATCATTATTTCCAGCAATGCATATCTTCACATTAAAGGTCAAGTCCACCACAGAAAAGGTTTTTTTGAATCAACAGAGAAAATCAGGCAAGCATCATGCAAAATATTTTATCAAAATCGGATGCAAAATAAGAAAGTTATGAAATTTTGAAATTTCGCCTATTTTTCACAAAATAGTTATATACACAATTTACCCACATGCATATGAGGGAATCGATGATGTCCCTCACTTTTTGTTTTGGTTTTCATTGTTTGAATTGTACAATATTTTAATTTTTACAGATTTGACAATAAAAAAATAAAAATAAAACTTTATTTCATTGGACAATGAGGAGAAAATTATAATATTTCATATTCAAAAAACAAAGAAAAGTGAATGAGTGATGTCATCAGTTCCCTCATTTGCATACCGACTTGGATGTGCATGTAACTATTAAGTGAAATTGAGCGAAACTTAAAAATGTCATACCTTTCTTATTTTTCATCCGATTTTTATGTTTGATTTTTTTCTTTTTAATCAAATCAACTTTTTTGTTAGGGTGGACATGTCTTTGAAATAAATTTTCACTCCATTTTTTATAGTTCTCGGAGGACAAAATGTAAATTAGCGCGACTTCTTGTAATAAAATACAAAAGAACAAATGGGGATATGACATCAGCTGGTTTATAAGGTCGTGGTCTAGTGGTTCTTTCTCTCACCTTTCAGACAGAGGGTCGTGAATTTGAGTCCTAGCCATGGTGTGTTTTCCTTCAGCCCGAAATTCATCCACACTGTGCATCACTAGACCCAGATGAAGTGAATGGGTACCCGGCAGGATTAATTCCTTGAAGCTGCAATAAGAAATATTAGATGAAAACAATGCAAAGGACAGTATATTAGCTAAGGGTTCAAAATATGAATGCTTGTCGTGTGTAAGCTTTTTTAGAAGTTCATATATTTTTTATATATCGAGAAATTTGCAGTATAATCTACCATTCAATTGAATGATACCAATTAACAAATATCAACAAAACATTTTGTAAAATATAAATAAATTTATGTTTAACCATAGATGGGTAGACAATAACCTATTATCTAATGGGAGGTTGCCCCAATGATGACAAATACCACAACAAATGAATACGTGGGGAAAGTGTCCACCCTTCCCCCCTCAGCCAACATACTGATTTTTTTTTCGGGGGGGGGCGTCACAAAAGACGTGTGCTCCTCTAAATAGGGATGACATTTATCCTTTCTCAGGATTTTTTACCATTCCTGACAAGGGTTTTTTTTCAGCTATGCCACTGCAGGAATACAATCTGTTTTATCTCATGAAGCTTTGCAATTTTTTCTACTCAAGAAAATTCTTACACACCTACCTTTCATAAACTCCAATTGTTTCTTGTACACGGCACGTTTTCTGTGTTCAACACACGTCGTGTCATTCCCAGATAAGGCTGGACCATCTAACTTATCATCCAGTGTATCCGTCGTCCAAACTTTGAAAATGAAATAAAATCAATTTGAGTGTTGTAAAATCTGCATGTATGTGCAGATACAAACAAAAATAGAATACTAATATAGTAATAGAAAAAGAATGATCTTAGAACTTTAATGTCAAAGATATTTTTCATGGATCTCTGATTACCAGCCCAGAATTCAGGATAAAAATAAGGAAATGTGATAGTATTCAGCGAAGTTCAGACAAGGCTGTATTATAACTGTGCATGCTTTATTCTAGTAATAGCTATGTCATCTGAAATCAAATTTCTAGAGCAGCAATTTTCAAAAGGAGGGTAATCGATGACATAAATTCCAATTTTCTGGTATTGACAATCGCAGAAGCAGATCTAAGTGGGCACATTTGACCTGTGCCCCCACCTTGAGAGCAATAGTCGATGTGTTTGATAAAATGTGGCTTTCTTACACAAGTGTCCCCCTTTTGTAGAGTCTATCGCAACGTGCACAAAGTCAATTGGCTTCCGGGTTTCGGAGCGTCGCGTGAATATGCATGAAATTGCAGAGTTTCGATAATTTTCGATCAATACCGGAGCGATCCGATCACAAACCAAGACCATTTACCGCGTACACAACGTGACCGGATATCGCTATCGATACTTCCGCACGCAGTCCAAAGAAATTATTTTTGGGACCACGTGGTCATGACGTGATCTGCGCGAGTGACCAATCAGCGGTCTTCGAATCGCTTTGCGGAGACGATCTATCCGTTGTACACAGTCTATGGACAATTGTTCGTTGTGCATGCAACTTCGAGCAAAACTCCCCACCAGAATTGTCTACACACATTTTGAGATCAATACACAATATGCCCACCACTTTTCAAAATATTGCGGATCGCTTTGATTCGCTGTCATGTTGATATGGACCGAAGTTATGCGATCAAAATATTCTCATGCGGCATGCTGGCAGTTTGTTCGCCACATGTTAGCATGATTTGGTTGCTAACTTCAGTCCATATAAATATTACAGCGAATCCGAGCGATCTGCGAAGTGATGTCTACGGATTAGATCAACGACGTTGAGATCGCAGACTAAATACAGTCATTCCCAATATTTTGAAAAGCGTTGGGTATATTAACATCGAAATCTGACTGAGGGACCTGTCATGACATTTGGGAACAAGTTTTGGTGATGAGGTATGCTGGTAATCGGCCGGTGCAAAACTGCATTAGCGCCAGTTTTCTCTGCATAATTCCTCGAAAAATTGAATAGGAATCGTTTGTCACTCCGTCCAGTCACAGTTCCACACACAAAGTGCACATTTTACCATTGAAATAGTATGTGCAATGAGTGGTGTGTACGGTGTAGCTAAGTTATAGGCCTGCGTAGCCTTTATCATTTTTTAAACTTTAGGACCCTTACCATGTTTCACCTCCATTTTATCTCATTTACCAACATCTATCAACAACAACAAATTATAGGCCTAATTTCAAAGCAATATTTGTCGGCAAGTTTTCAATTTCAGTGAATTAACGTTGTGCAGTAATGGTCTATTTCACATTATCACAATTAAAACTTTGACAGTCTTGACATTAGCATTAACAAATCATTCATTCATGAATTCAATGTATTCAGAGATGGTTTTTGTAAAACATTGACAATAAACATCAGGCAATATGAGCGAATTACTATTCAATGCTCGCCGAGCTAAACTCAGCAAATACAAAGCATAAACCATAAGCACTCCCTATCGTCAAAGCCACGTCCCAGCCCGTAGAGCAGCGGCCAGCGCAAACGGGGCAGTGACGGTGGCAGTGCAGTGGTCGTGGCAGTACAACGACATCGAACATTTTGAGACAATTTGATAAATAAATCAAAGAAAATTGTTATAGAACTTACTGTTTAGCCTTCTACAAATGACTTTGAAGTCGCTGTCCGAATCTGACCCGTGTTCCTTTAGTTTTTGATGAATTATCGACGGACTTATCAACGGCAAAACGGTAGTACCGGTAGATCGAGTTTTCTTTTTCAAATATTGCACTTGGCGGTTAGACGTGCACGCGTGCGTGCGAGAACAACATGTATAATAGAGCTACCTGGCAAGCAGCCAAGCGGCCCCGCTAGCCAACGCATATGGGGGGGATAAATTATGACCAAATCTGGGGGAGGGGACTTCTTCGCCAAGATAAATACACATCCCGATATGGGTGGGGGTGAATTAAACCAAATCAGGGGTGTCTTCTTTTTCCTCTCGATTGGTTCTGGGATGGAAACCACGGTGGCGTGAGATCAATTTTTGCCACTGTTTTCCTTGGATCTTGGAATCTATGAAAGAAAGTTTTCGATCCCTTCATATTTTTTCCTTTTATCTCTCTTCTTTCTTTTTTATTTTCGTTGTCTTTTTTTCTTTTCTGTTTCTTTCTTCTTTGCCTTTTTCTTTTCTTGTTTTTTAATTATTTTTTACTCATTCCTCTTCCCTTTTAATTTGCTTTTGTTTTGATTGAAATTGAGATTTCATTCAGTATATATTTCTTTTCTGTTACATTGTACTATATCCTGTATGGCGGCAGGGAATTTTGATAGGGGTGGGGGAGCAAGACAATATGGTTAAATCATTTCAATCAAGTAATGACCGGCCTATAGAATAGCTCTCCTCTTTATGAACGCCGTCCGTGAGAAAGAATAATTAGGGCCTAAAAATAGAATTAGAATTTTGAAAATATCATTTGTAAAAAAAAGAGAGAGGAATAATTCATGATTGGAAGCAGCTATAGTAGCGTACAAATGGGTTCGGAGGGGGCTAAATTTGGACATTGCAGACTGACCATATCAGGGTTTGCGGATGGGAATTTGATAGAGGTTGGGGGACCATGCAAGACAACCAACAGTGAATTTATTTTGAGCAAAATATGGGGCATTGCAAGAAACTTGCAATCGAACGAAAATCAATTTCACACTCCAAAATCAATTGAAAGTCATACTTTTCATTGCAAACTTGCAACTGATTTATTGTTTCTTCCATCAAAAAATCCAAATTGATATGTTTTAGATAAAATTAATGTATATAACCTGTAAATTTGCATCTTCGGATTAATTGCAAATATCTTTGGAACACTCCAGATATAGTTCTTTTCATAAAAAGCGGCCATAAATAAGCAAAATGATTGTAAATTAAATAGAATAAAACTTTGAAAATAAAAATATGAAGAACGTAGTTTAAAATAAAAACGAACAGTATACCGTACGATAGAGGAGCTACATTTCTGCCGTTCAATTTTCACTACCAAGAAACAAAAAGCGAAAAGGAAACAAAGGGGAAAAGAGAGGTTGGTGATGGATATTACTGAGACACCATTGAGTATATGGTATACCATTCACCATACCAATCATACGATTATAGTGGCACATACTACTGAAACACTATTGAATATCACTGAGACACCATTGTATACCACTGACACACCATTGGGTGTATGGTATACCATTCATCATACCATT
Source organism: Lytechinus variegatus (assembly GCF_018143015.1). Classification (NCBI taxonomy): domain Eukaryota; kingdom Metazoa; phylum Echinodermata; class Echinoidea; order Temnopleuroida; family Toxopneustidae; genus Lytechinus; species Lytechinus variegatus. The sequence goes on along the minus strand of NC_054745.1, from coordinate 12,862,782 downwards.
ACAGGCACATACTACTGAGACACCATTGAACACCACTGAGACACCATTGTATACCACTGAGACACCATTGGGTGTATGGTATACCATTCATCATACATTATAGAGACACATACTACTGAGACACCATTGAATACCACTGAGACACCATTGTATACCACTGAGACACCATTGGGTGTATGGTATACCATTCATCATACCATTACAGGCACATACTACTGAGACACCATTGAATACCACTGAGACATCATTGTATACCACTGAGGCACCATTGGGTATATGGTATACCATTCATCATACCAGTCGTACCATTATGGGGCACATACTACTGAGACACCATTGAATACCACTGAGACACCATTGTATACCACTGAGACACCAGTGGGCGTATGGTATACCACTCATTATACCAGTCAAACCATTAGAGGCACACACTAATGAGACACTATTGAATACCACTGAGACACCACTGTATACCACTGAGACACCATTGGGTGTATGGTATACCATTCATCATACCATTACAGGCACATACTACTCATACACCATTGAATACCACTGAGACACCATTGGGTGTATGGTATACTATTCACCATACCAATCATACCATTACAAGCACATACCACTGATACACCATTGAATACCACTGAGACACCATTGGATAAATGGTATACCATCCATCATACCAATGATACCATTACAAGCACATACCACTGAAACACCATTGAATACCACTGAGACACCATTGGGTGTGTGGTATACCATTCATCATACTAATCATACCATTAGACACATACCACTGAGACACCATTGGGTATATGGTATACCATTTACCATTAAATAAACTACCAATTACCATTAAGAACTTACCATTGAAACACCACTTAAATACCATTCGCGTACCATTTACCATTCAGATCACCATTCAACTACCATTCGGCACCATTCAAATACCATTGGCGATTTTTATAAGGGCTCTCAGCCAATCAAAACCAAGGATATAACTGAAAATGTCAGAGTTAACAATATAGTACTACAAAAGTTCATGAAATGCCTCTCCATCCGTTCCCTCCTGATGCTCTTTACGATAATGCCAGTGATTTTTTTAGATTTGAGTAACTGAAATTTCATGATTATATATCATTTTATTTATTTGATGATATTGTTGAATTTCTCTTAAATGATTATATCCCCAATGCTACGATCCTTTTCACCGACAGGCCATTTCCTATACGTTGACAACATCCAGAACACACCGGCAGATAAAATCCGTCTTATCTCCCCCGTTTACCCCTCCACCTATCAACGATGCATTCGATTTTTGTTCTATCACGCCGGAACTGTTGCCTCCGATCTACGGGTCTCTCTCAATGTTGGTGGCGTCCCGGTGCAGTATTTGGTCGATGGAGGGCTCCCTCTTATGGGCAATTTGTGGACAGTGATGGAGGCATCCCTGTCAAGTGCACTAGAATACACAGTGAGATTAAAGCTTTTTACTTCCATATGCAAGTGTGGATCAAGGGGATAGCAGAATGTACAGATGCATCCTTTAAAAGTTGAAAATATAATAGTGCATAGAATTCCCAAATGTGCAACTGCATGTTGTGATGGCCTTTTTTGTTTTTAAAAATTTTTCAGACGTTTGATTTATTAGTCATACATCTGGTACTTGCCCTAACAAATTAGGGAAGATGTCCAATAATAATGTCTATTGGTGACAATTCCCATATGAGACCATAGTTTTGGTCAAATAGGAACATGATTTCAAAATGTTTAAGGTTTTTCTTAATTTCATTAATTGCATGTACTGCTGAAACCTTGATGTTGTGAAATTGATGGCATAACTAACAAATTCACTTTTTGAATATTCACTTCCAATATGGTTTATAAAGGGCCATTTTTCATTAAGGAAATAATTTTCAGCAAAAGTTTGTTTCTATAAAGCAATTTAGGTTTCTTCTACTCTCCTTCTAATATTGTGAATTTGATGAAAAACAGTGATAATTAATGCTAGTATATTTCAAGCCATTTGCAACACTGCCCAAAAGGAAAAAATTGTCCAATATTAATGATATTCACATAAAATATTTTCCTTTTTAGATTGTCTTTGAAGCCACAGTGAGCCAAGATGGCATCTTAGCCCTGGATGACCTTGACCTTACCAAGGACACCTGTGCTCCTCCTGGATCATGTGACTTTGAATCGGACTTGTGTACATACGTCAACATCCCGTCCAACTGGCTTGGACAGCAAGAGTCAAACATTGACCAGTTTGATTGGTTACGTCATAGTGGTCCAACACTTGCATCAGGAACAGGTCCTTCCACAGACCATACTCTCGGGACACCCCTAGGTAAATATTGAAAAGTCATCTTCTAGGCAATTCCATGAAATATATACGACCGAACTCCTGAATATGGGACCTTCATGAAATTTTCTGTCTCTGACTTCTGATTCATATGAAAGTCTGTAATGTTCCCAAAGGACTATGACTTGGTGAATTTATAAAGTGAAGTAAAACTGGAGAAAAGTGGGGTTAGACGCACAAAAAGTTTGATCATTTTATGGAATTCACCTTCCATAAGATAATCAAACTTTACACATATGTCTGACCCACATTTCTCTACATTCTTGCTCAATAAAGTCATGATCATTTTTAGATTACAAATTTTCATACTAAGAAGAAGCTGTACAGGTTTGCCTGAAAAGCATCAGTGAAAGAAAATTTAAGCTGAATCTATCCTCCAATTTACCCAGGTTAATACCTTTATATTCACTCATCCCAACCCTTTCTTGCTGACAACACTGCATGTCCAGGGGCCTGTTGCAGAAAGAATTGAGTTCAAAATATCAAGCGCAAGTCCTGACTGCTTCATTGGAAAAAAATCAAGTTGCACAAAATCTTCTTAGATGCGTTTGATCGCAACACTTCCTGTAACGGGCCAATGCACATTAGCTGACTTCAGGCTGACTTTGCCTGAAATGCAAAGCCCAAACTGAATAAATTCCTAAATCTGTTTCAAATTCACCCAGGTTACTACATGTACATTGACTCCTCCCCACCACGCCTTGCCGACGACTCTGCCCTGTTCATGTCAGAGACAATCATCGCCCAAGGTGACATGTGTCTCTCTCTCTGGTACCATCTGCATGGTACCGGGTCACTGACGACCTGGGTCCGAGCCGGTTATGATCTCAGCGACTGGAGCAGTGTCTGGTCCATTTCATCAGATCAGGGAGACAGCTGGAACCACGCCCTTATGACATTGGTAGACAAAGGAAGTAATTATGAGGTGAGTGTTATTTTGTTACTTCTTTTCTTGGCCCCTCTGGAACCCAGTCAGCCCCTTTCAAAGCTAACTAGTCTTACAGAACTGAGAAGTCAACAAGCCAAGAAGCTTGTTAATTACTTAATGATTGGTGATAAGTATGATAATATTATTTGTTTAACAAATTTTCGGCATTACTCCTATTTGTTTAAGATCAGTTAGCCGTGAACCAGAATAGCCTGGTGGTTGAGTCGCTGCCCGGAAAGCAGTAGATGGCAGGTTCGAATCCCACTGGTTCCATTTTTTTCTGACTTATGATTTTCATTACAGATCGAGCATACTGATCTTAAACAAATAGGAGTAATGCCGAAAATTTGTTAAACAAATGATAATTTCCTCCTATAAAAGCCTCTTAATTTACTATGATAATATTGTGATTCAGAAAGCACCAACTCAAGAGGTTTTTTAAACCAACAGGAATTGTCAAATGATAATGTTTAAGTATATGAGTGAATAAATTGATTACTAATTTTATATCAAATAAATAATTTTAATTATTATTATCAATGCTGCTATTCACTTGCTAAGAACATTTTCCAATAATATACGATGTAATGTATAGTAAGATTTCTCCAGTAGACTTTAGTATATAGCAATGTAATCTTGCTATCATATTGCAGCATAATATTATTTGATATAGGATAATTCAGTGAATGAAAAATTATTTCAATATTTTTATTTTATTTTCATTTGTGACGTGCATAGAGATTAATTTTATGCACCATATATATAAGTTCCATATCATCATCATACATCCGTACATAATTTCTTTTACATTCCTCCCAATAGATCATCTTTGAAGGGCAGGTTGGAGCACCCTCTACCAGCGATATTGGTTTGGATGATATAAGCCTATACAAAGGGGCATGTTCCGCCCCCACCCCAACCCCACCGTGTCAATTCTACTGTGCAAACGGAGGATGTCTTTCGGATGCAGCTCTGGTCTGTAATTTCCAAGATGACTGCGGGGACAACAGCGATGAGATGAACTGCGGTATGTTAAAGTGATTGGTTAACATTGGTTTGACTTATAAAAAATCTGAGTTAGAAGGTCACACTTGTCACCTTTGTCTGTGATATGTTACAAAAATAAGCCCAGAAAAAATTGCGTTCGAAAATTATTATTTAGTGCTTCAAAAATTGAAATATAAAGTGACCGGAAACACCATCTTAATTTCATCCCATACACTAATGTGTACTATTTAGGTGTCTATGAGATGCCTATTTACAAAATCGGGGTTTGCCTTGTAGTTTTAGCTTTTCATTCTCAATAATGGTTGTTTTCAGGGTTAATTAGTTCTAATACATGCACTTGTACACATGTTTCATCTTGGTTTGAGAATTTTTTAAATCAGCTGCTCACAAAGTTAAACAATACCTTTAACCCACTGACTACTGCATCCTCAGATTTCCAGAGGCTTTGTACAGAGATTATACCTGATTCTAGTTGGCAATGAGTTAACTTTTAATCTGCCTTTCACTGAAATCAGCGAGTGCCATATTTTTTTCAAAGACTCTATATTTAATTGTTTTATTTATAAAAACGAGAATCACTCCTGAGACAATAATGTCAAACCCCTTGACCATAAGCTGAACTGAACAATGGAATCACTCGTGCATGTAATGCACTCCTCAAAATGCAATAGGCATAACAATAGCTGTATGACCATTGCACGAAAATGTGTTGGTGGCACTCCACTGGATGCACAGATATGTGTTCATGGCACGTTAAGGGTTAAAGTTTTTTATGTGTCAGTTTTAATAGTAGCGGAATATCATTTGTTGGCCCCAAAACAGTGTAAAATTCCTGTGAATACAAACTTATTTGAGGTAAAGCAAATTCAATGTACCCATAGTTGCCAGAGTTGGCATAATTATGCTTTTTGGCATAATTTGGACCGCTTCAGCATCTGGCATTATGCTTGGCATAATTTGACAAAATTTAGCATAATTTTAGCATAATTTGGACTTTTTTTGGTGAAACCATGTGGGGACATGTGGGGGCACGTGCCCCCCCCCCCCCATCGGTTGGCCAAAAAAAAAAGGGGGAAAAGGAGAAAAAGAGGGAAAAAGGAAGAGAAACGTAGTGGGGAAAAGAAGAAATTGTTTATCATAGTATTATGTTATGTAACATAAGAAGCATTTTTTCACAACTTTACTTTTTTGCTTAATTGTGTCTTCATTGTTCCTGGCGCTCACATAGACTTTTTAACGAGATATATAAAACTGCTGTACTAAAGCCTCCCGTTTTCAAATCAATGTACAACAAAATAATACATTTCCTCTCAATTAGAGTTATTATTGTTTTAAGTAGTAATATATTCTTTTTTTATGACTACTGAAAGTTATTGCCCTATTTTAAGGTCTTAATATAAAACATTTCCTGTCCGTGCTAACGTTCGCATTAGTGGATTGGTGAGATTTCTGCTCTTCATGAACTCCTAAAATCAGTCCTTAAAATGTAGATTTTTCTGATCTGAATATCAAAAAATTTTAGCTCGCGCTTCGCCCTCGCAGTATTTCATTAGTGAGATGCGTATGATAATCATGATTACAATGACTTCAAAAAGTGCTCCATGTGTTTAGATATAATTCTAACAAAATCAGCAAGCGCTTGGCACTTGCATTAGATTACTATGGTGAGATATGTACACTCTGACTAAATGGATTCGTAACTATAGTCCTTAAAATATCCATGTTTGGGGTCAATATATACAAAAATTTCAGCTCGCGCTTCGCGCTCGCATCATTTGGTTAGTCAAATACGTAGGGTCTTAGAGAATTCCTACAAACAACCCTTAGAATGCCCCTCTTCAGGTCTATATTTCCTAAATTTTCAGCTCGCACTTTTGCGCTTGCAGTATTTGATTAGTAAGATACGTATGATAATCATGATTACATGACTACAAAAGGTGCTTCATGACTGTGTTTAGATGTAATTCTAACAATTTAAATCAGCAAAGGATGGCACTATAGCATTAGATGACTATGGTGAGATATTTATACTCTTAATGGATTCTAACATATAATCCTCAAAATTTCCTTGTTTAGGGTCAGTATATACAAAAATTTTAGATCGCGCTTCGCGCTCGCATTGTTTGTTTAACGAGACAGTTAAGTATCATGATTACAAAACAATTCGCTTATAATGTCAATTTTTAGCCCTCAATATCAAAAATTTTCAGCTCACGCTCGCATTATTTAATCAGAGAGATACATATTCGTTTGATGGCACTGCATGTCCTTAAGATACCTTGATATACCGGGTACATACATGAAACTTGCTGCTGTCTTTCCACTTGTCTTTTTTATACATTACACTTGAATTTTACTATGAGATGCCTTGCCATACCTCAAACTTGATGACTTGTTATACCTCAAACTTTACTTTTGTAGTTATTTTCATATGCTTTGCAAACTTTGACAACTAACAAATATACATGCCTTGTTATACCTTATTAAGTAACTGCATAGCCTTACAACCAATTCTATTCAAAACCAAAAAGAGGTACTTCCTCCCGTTAGTGTGCGAATTGCAGAATCTAGCTTATATGTCGATCAATTCCCATGTAAAATGTATGCAGTTGGCAAGTACATGTGTACTCCTGTTTTCATGAAGTAAGACTGTTATCTGCTTCTGAATTTTGGTAGCTTTGTAATTGTTATACATGTTGGTAGATGCATTGTTATGCTTGTATGTAGATTTGATATTAAGTCATGAGTTTAAAGGTCAGAAGTCTGAGTTATTTCATTTTGTGCATGCACACATTATAGATTATATCAAAATACTTATGTTGACTCAGGGTCTCTGTGAAAATACCTCACAAATAAGCTGCAGATGCCAATAATTATACCAGACATCTATATGCGTCATTTTGTGTTGTTCTTTCTCTGGTTGTAATTCAGTTGTGCATAGCGCATGACAGATGTTGATTCATGATGTAATAATCGCAGTTAAAGAACAAATGGGTTGAGAAAAAAATATACCATTTTTAAATTTTATTTTAAGCAGTCACAAAATTTGAGACAGAAATATTCAATAATGTTGTTAATCGTCTTTTATAGATTTGAAGCAATTCCTGCAGCATCATACAGAAAAAAGATATAACATGAATTTTACATGCTTACGACAAGAAAGTTTCCCCCTCGGTTACTATGTCAACCAAGTATTCCCATGCAGGATCTAAAAAACTTATTTTGAATATAGAACTATACCCCTTTTCAGCAAGCTTGACTATTTTGTTTATTAAAGATTAGAATAAAGACAGGCAGGGTGTGAGTGGCGATGCAAGGCTGGATGCATTTTGTTTGTGGGGGGGGGGGCTCAGGCCAATATTTTGTTTATGTTTTTTTTAAGTCTTCACAATCTGGACAAGATACATACAGGTTTTCATACCCCCGCCCCTTCTTTCAGGCTTCTCCCAGTGCATGAGAACCGTGCAAGTCATTGCATTTTTGCATCTACTGAGCAAATTGATTATTGTAATTAAATTGTCAATTTTTTTTATTTTTTTATATTTGATTTTATAATCTTCAAAAAAAAAAATCAAATTTTATTTTTCAATTTTTTGTTTTTTTAATAGTTTTTATTTTATTTATATAGACATATTTATTTATTTCATTTGATTTCAAAAAATTGTTAAGTTATCTCACCCATTTTTGCATAAATTTTTAGCGTAATTTAGTATATTTTGCTGCTCCATGTTGTTATTTCATTTGGCATAATTTTAGCATAATTTTGTGGTCCTCCCTAGCATAATTTCATTTTGAGCACTGGCCAAATTCAATGTACCACTTCAAAAATTATTTGGCTGAGCCTTTCTGGCCTTCTGCAACTTTCAGGATTCAGGAAAGACATAGCACAACAATATGTTCAGTTCACTTTCTGTGTATTATGTAGAATTCAAGTGTATTTATTTCCATTAATGCAGGACCATGTGACTTTGAGTCCGGCCTGTGCAACTACACAGATGTCAGTGACGGCAGTTTCAAGTGGTTAATCGGCTCTGGAGCCACGCCCACTGATAACACTGGACCGTCGTACGACCACACCCTCGGCACATCCTTAGGACACTACCTCTATGTGGACTCCAGTCAGGGATCAGGATACAGTAAAGCTATTCTAATGTCCCCTGAACTTCATAATGCCAGCCCGTCTTGCCTGATGGAGATATGGGTCCATCTCTATGGAACAGGTATGAAATGCATTTGTTGTGCCATATATGCTTTTGACACTACAGAAATTTTCCTTGACCCCAGGAAATAGGTGAGGCAAAGGGAGAGCCTTAGCCCCACCAATTTTCTGGGGTTAGTTTAGACAACTTCAGTTTCACACTACATATAACAAAAGTAGGCTAGCATGGTAAATAGTACGTTACTATCTTGCCCTGCTAAAAAGCAGTGTTAGCTGGCATATTGTGGTGCTAAGAGCTACAGTGTGAAACCAAACCAGGCCATATTTTGAAATTATTACATACAGAAAAACATGATTCAAACTTGGTAATAAAGCAAATAATTTTTTAAAAAGATTGCAAATAAGCATTTCCCAACTGATTTTCTTAACTCTAATTTACCCATCACGGATATAATCCATCCTTTAAAACATACTCAATTCATTCTGTGTGTATTTTGAATAGAATGTGTCTTGAGTCCCACCTGGCAGTCTGCTTGATGTGACTCAAAGTAGGCAAAGAGCTAAAATAGGTAATTTTCATCATAAAATATGGAAAAGTACTCATAAAATCTGAAAGAAAGACAGCCAAACTATCATAATCTATCAACTAATATCAGCCCCCATCATCATGGCCTTTTATAATAACCCCAAAACCGTTTGCATTTTTTTTCTCCAGATGTGGGAAGCCTTGGGGTCTTCCTGAAGTCCGGTCTCTCCAAAACTCTTCTCATCTATCTATCGGAAGATCTCGGCAACCAGTGGACCAAAATCGAGCTTGGTATTGGAAGAGTACATGGGGCATTCCAGATACAATACGATGCAACCCGTTCGTTTGATGTCCTTGGTGATATTGCAGTGGACGATATTGCATTCATGGGATGCGGGTTTCCTGGTCCTTCGGCGCCTTGTAGTGTATCAGATTTTGAGTGTTCCAATCAGGTATGCATTGATTCCTCACGTGTGTGTGATCTGACTGATGACTGTGGAGACCTCTCAGATGAGATGCAATGTGGTAAGAACTTGTTCTTTTTTCATTTGCAGAACTTGTGGAATTTTTACTTTTTTATTTGCTCAACCTTTAAAGTAAACCCCTCAAAAAAAGTAATGCAACTTGACTTTGAGGGGTTATAAAAATCTTATTGGCCAATCACCATATATGAAAATGGTGTCAAGTCAAATGCAAGCGGAATTATTCCTCTTTGGAATGATATGTCATTTGTTATGTTGATGTTACCATGAGATGCGCAGTCATGATAAATGAGCAGTAATGTCAAGAACAAAATGTTGCAAAATTCACTGTTTTCAGTAGTGAATTCACGATTGTACTCAACAGACTTGGATTGGTGTTTAACTCTTTATTTCAAACATTAAAAGACAATGAAGACAAAGAAACAAATTGTTGATGTTTTATCAATTTCTTACATTTTATTGAGAACTTCATACAACACGAGTCAGTAGCGGGTAGATGACCCAAACACATTAACTACTGCATTACATCTCCTCCTCATACTGTTCACCAATCTCGTCACACGAGCCTGTGGGATGGCGTTCCACTCTTCAACCGGAATCAGGCGAAGCTTTGCTAACGTTGTACGATCAGTCACTCTCTGCCTGGCAGACCTGCCAAGCTGATCCCACAAGTGTTCAATTGGATTGAGGTCTGGGCTGTTCGCTGGCCACTCCATCCTCTCAACGCCCTCATTCTGCAAGTACTCATTGACAATGCGTGCTCTATGGGGTCGAGCGTTGTCATCTTGAAAGATAGCATTCGGGCCAAGATTACCGCGCAAATATGGAAGTACCACTGGTTGAAGAACTTCATCTCTGTAGAGCTGAGCTGTCATGTTGCCATCAACAAGGATGAGTGGTGTTTTCCCCATCGTGGAAATGCCTCCCCATACTATTACACTTCCTCCTCCAAATGCTGTCACTCTGTCGATGCAACAATCAGCAAATCGCTCACCAGGACGTCGCCAGACCTTGATCATGCCGTCAAGCTTCCTAAGACAGAATCGTGACGCATCAGAAAAAAGGACAGATCTCCACATCGCCTGGTTCCATCGTAAATGGTCACAGCACCAGCGCATACGGGTACGACGGTGAAGGGCAGTCATGGCAGGTCTTCTTGCAGCTTTACGGGCGCTCAAGTTGGTTGCGTGGAGCCGGTTTCTGATCGTCTGATCAGAAAGTCTTCTGCTGTATCTGCGTACAAACCTTTCTTGGAGATTTCTTGCCGATAGCCTTCGATTCCTTAATGCAGAGAGGGTGATATAGCGATCTTCCTGTGGTGTTGTCTGCTTTGGACGCCCACTTCTTGGCCTATCTTTAACTTCCCCAGATTCAAGGAATTTGGCACTCAATCTTGAGATGGTGCTTTTGCTCACACCAAACCGGATGGCAACATCGTTTTGGGATACCCCTGCTTGGAGTTAGCCAATTGCTTGGGCCCTAAGGAGATTTGATAAGCGGGGCATATGGAAACCTTTTTCAAGCAACCACAAAAAACACACCACAGGTTTAGCTCACACAAACCAATAGTAAGGCTTAACACACATGATTCATGTCTTTTGACCTCATCAATTACAACCTGGACAGCATTCAAACACATTTTAAGTAAGAACACAATCACATAAAACAACAATATTCATCGGGGAAAAATGTAAACCCATGTGCAGATTCAAAAGAAATGCAGACTTTAGTTAAGAAACAATGCATTTTGCAACATTTCACTTCTGACTTTGCCTTATTGTCAGGTGTACTGAAATTCCACGATTGCATAATCAGGACTATCCTTGTAATCATTGTAAAGAGGAATAATGGAGCTTTTCAATGACACCACTCTCACGTTTTATAGATCAATGATAACAAAGTTATTCTCCCTCAAACTTGAGTTGCGTTACTTTTTTTGAGGGGTTTATATTTGTAGCATTCATAGTAGTAATTTTGAAGTATTTTCTACTCTCTGATTCTATTTAAGTGTATAAGACTCCAAACAGAAAAGTACAAAGACATATGAAAATAAAAATAGATTTTCATCACTTTTGAATTCAATTCTTTTACAAATATAATTTATGGAATTTTAGATTTCTCATCATTGACATGTAAATATGATATAAATGTATAAAGATTAAATTTACAAAATTAGCATTTATGTTTTGTGATGCCAATTCATTTATTTTTACTTCAGGAAATATGATAATTTCAATCTTATTCATACGCTATATTTCTTTAGAGTCTTATGACCAGTGTGATTTTGAGATGGGTATATGCAGCTGGGAGCAGTTACGTAACGATGAGCTCGATTGGTACCGGTTTGCTGGGATCACCCCTAGTTCTTGGACCGGCCCGACCCGGGACCACACAACAGGACTAGAAACAGGAACCTATCTATATCTGGAGACCTCAAATGGCAAACTTGGTGACCGAGCCCGCCTTGGCAGCCCTGTACTCCTTCCTATTCCCCAGGGGTCTGCGACACAATGCGAGCTACGATTTTACTATCATATGTATGGAGAAAACATCAATACGCTGACGGTATACACCAGGGAAATAGTCAATGGTCCACTGACGGTGCTTTGGCAGCGAAGTGGGGAGATCGGTGACTTTTACGAGAGAGCGGATATTGTCCTCACGAACCGGAATCCGTTCCAGGTCCTTATCGAGGCCACCAGGGGTGATGGTGTCCGCGGTGACATCGCCATTGATGATACGAGCTTTAGCTCTGCCTGTCAGATCAGCCCCACACCCTTGCCTGACGTATCAACCATTGCCCCTACCATTCCACTCACCACATTGCCTCCATGTGATCCCAACTCGTACCAATGTAGGAATGGTAGCTGTATTGATATAGACCTGAGATGTGATGGAACACCAGACTGCCCAGAGAATGAAGATGAAATGAATTGCGGTGAGACCATACCTTTCAGTTTATCACAATTATAGATTTGAATTTCAGATTTCAAACAATTTTAAACAATAACTTTTTTTTCATTACATTAGCCTTTTTCTCTGTGATATCTATTTATCATGTAAAATTTAAGTTTATGTTAATTTAAATCTTGTATAAAAATTGTTTTAATCTTTTCATGATAACATCACATTTCCATTAAATCTCTTTGTTAATGTTCATGTATATATATTTAACATCTAGCTGTAATGTTTGTTACTGTTCTATCTTTTTAATGAAGATGTTGAAATAGATGAAATTCAGTTCTATTTTGTACTTAAATTTGATTCACTAAAGAATTATCTATTAAATTACTAGGACTGAATTCTATTATGTTCTTTCATGTATTATGTAGCTCTATCCTATAGCAGACTCACTCTAGGTTTGTCTCATTAAGGCTAAATTCACTTAGGAAATTGTCTCAATGCCATGTCAATAACCCACAGGAGATTGCGACTTTGAGAGTGGCACTTGCGATTGGACCAGTTTTGACAACGGGCTCTACGTTTGGCACCGTACCGCAGCTCAGGACTCTCCAGCCGGTAGGGCTCCCTCTGTTGACCACACTCTCGGTTCTGCTGCTGGATCATACGTCTTTGTGGATAGTTCATCAGGGACGTTTGGCGTAACGGCATTACTGGTTAGCCCTCCTCAGCTTGGTGGAACTGGTCAGAGGTATGTACAAAAACCTGTCTCTCAATTGGTTCACACAGAACTTTGCCTGGTTCTAGAATTATACACTAAATGTAGGTTGTGAAAAGTATCCGTTAAAGAAATTATTTAAAAAGACATTTTTTGCCTTTTGCATTCATAGGTGTGAGATGCAGTTCTATTACCACATGTTAGGTGGCAATGCAGGCACGCTTTTGGTTGCTCTCTACGACAACAACATCCTCGACCCCTCCTATGTCACTATTGCGGGTGACCATGGCAACCAATGGAATATGGGAAGCTTGTCAGTTGGTCCAAGGAACGCTGGCCAGTATTATGTGAGTTTATTGTGTCAGTGGTTTGTGTTTACAGGGGGGGGGTTCAAAGCAATCAGCATCTACAAGTGAAACTACTACTAAATGCTAATAGTGTGCCTTTGAAATTGGGATTGAGATAATGATACACAGCGCAGATTCTGCAGTAAATACATTGGTTCAAGTCTCTTTTTATCTCCCACCACCTTTCTCTTACACTTTTGAACTCCTTCTTTTTTTTCCAGCATTAGTTATACATTTTTTTTTAATTACAGTAAATGAACTGGCCAATGGGAATTCCCACCCCATCCTCTCTGTCTCTCTCTCTCTCTCACACACACCCACACAGACACACTCTCTCTCTCTCTCTCTGTTGTGCGCTACCTTTTTCTCTTTCTAATTTAATCTTCCCTCATGTTCTTCTTCCTTCTTCAATTAGTTTCCCAACTTTTGCAATCAATTATGATTTGATTTTTTCCTATCGTTAATATCATTTCATTATTTATCAAAACGATAGATGGGGCAATATCTGTTATATTATATAGTCTATGTGGATTCGCCATCAGAGATTGCATTCATCATCTGGCTCTCTGATTAACCCGAAATTCTTGCTGGAGCTCTGATCCATATACGTCATATTAGAACAATTTTGGAAAATACATCAAGCGCGTACATCAAAATAAACTACCTGATTACGCAACTTGTAAGCAGCGAGTGACGTCACCTTAGTGAATATAACACCACAATTAACAATACAACGCAGTTATATTCAGTGAGGTGACGTCAAAGCCTAGAATATAGCAAATGTGATCCTTGCAGCTGTGGTCATTTGATGGCGGATTCACTGATTCAAATCTACACAACCTATGTAATATAATACAATATTCAATACATATCAGTAATAGTAGTGGGCGTGTCATGAAAAGTAAATACATACAGCATATATCATATAAAGTCATAAAGTCTATTATGAACATTTTAGATGACTTTAATGACCTTTCTTTCATTTCTATAGATCCGGTTTGAAGCCTCCCCTGGTATTGGATTCAATGACGCCTCACAGACAACAGACATCGCTCTAGATGATATATCATTCATTAATTGTGCAGATACTGATGGTAAGCCAATATTTTATTCTAGTTATTAAAAATTATCTATTTCCCCTTAAAGGACAAGTATACCCCAACAAAAACTTGATTTGAATAAAAAGAGAAAAATTCAACAAGCATAACACTGAAAATTTCATCAAAATCGGATGTAAAATAAGAAAGTTATGACATTTTAAAATTTCGCTGAACATTTCACAAAACAATTATATGAACGAGCCAGTTACATCCAAATGAGAGAGTTGATGATGTCACTCACTCACTATTTCTTTTGTTTTTTATTGTTTGAAATATGAAATATTTTGATTTTCTCATCATTGTCAAGTGAAATGAAGTTTCATTCCTCCCTGAACACGTGGAATTCCATTATTTCAACATCTTGTGCTTCAGGCAAGGGGGTCCCAATCATCAAATTCGTAAAAATTGAAATATTGTATAATTCAAACAATAAAAAACAAAAGAAATAGTGAGTGAGTGACATCATCAACTCTCTCATTTGGATGTAACTGGCTCGTTCATATAACTATTTTGTTAAAAATAAGCGAAACTTTGAAATGCCATAACTTTCTTATTTTATATCCGATTTTGATGAAATCTTCAGCATTGTGCTTGTCTGTTTTTTCTCTATTTATTCAAATCAACATTTTTCTGAGGTGGACTTGACCTTTAAGTATTATCAGCCTTGTATATTTTTAATTCAAAGCTTTAAGTGAACATCTGTATTGTAACAAATTGCCTTTTCTGAATCACTCATATTATTTCCATACATTTGATTGCTTAATCATGATTTTTACTTGCAAGTATCATTACCTTTAATTCAATTATTCAATGTTTTATTTTCACTTTGTATCAGTTATTATTTGCCCATATGATTTTTTTCATAATGCATGTAATATTATTTGTTTGAAGTACATGTGCATAAATGTATAATATTCTTGCTTTGCAAACTGCATGGTGAGACTCTTGTCTATAATGTGAGTCATAGTTATCATTATTATGGTTATCATTATTATTTTATTCTATATCATTAGATAGTCATACTTCTTGTACAGTATGGATCATTTATTATGACAGAAAATGTGATCACATAATGATTAATTTCCTTTATAAAATGATGAATTATTCTTTGTGAAAAAATAGGAGCATGTGAATTTTGGAGTGCCTAAAAGCACCTAGCAATACGGATACCTGCGCTATACAAACCCTATATTGTTATTTTATTTAAAAAAAAACATGAAATCTGATTTAATCACCTTCAGTATAAGAACACCATTATGATCATACCCTTTACAGATGTATCGTGTGACTTTGGAGCTGGTGATACGTCAGGCACGCTCTGTGGGTGGACCCAGGATACTAGTGATATATTTGATTGGGTCATCAGGAAAGGAAGCACGCCCTCATCGTACACCGGGCCAGCCAATGACCACACAACTGGAGATGGTATGAAAATAGATTACACAATTGAGAACTGAAGTGCGACATCATCAATTTTCCATTTTTGCATGCCAGCCTTTTTTGTGTGACCTCATGAATACGTAATTAGCCTCGTTGAAGTCTGGCCAGGTTCTAAATGTTAGGAACCAGGGGGGGTATTCTGAAAAGTCTCGTAAGTTTCCACTTAAATATCCTTTTAAGTTACCCATTTAATGGAGCGCTAATGTACCTCCAAATTCGTATTCTGAAAACTCTATTAGCGCTCAATTAAGTCCCTTTAGGCCACTCCCCTACTGAGCCGAATTAACCAATCAAATGCGCTCTTACAACGTAAATTTTTCTCCTAGCGCGCAGTGTCTCTTCACTTTGCTGCCTTGCAGCGCAGCGCCCGGCTGCTGCAGGTGCACTGCGCTGCACCACGATCTTGATACAAAGAATTTTTGCTGAAAAATAATGCTTAAGCATATTTGCATCGGAGATTAGAGGTTCGTTATGTTGTTGAAATTAACTGTTGTCTTTTCCCTTTCTCTCTCATTTATTGTACCTTTGTGCTTTTCTCTTTTTTTCGAACGCGTTCTGATTTTCACAACCCCCTATCCATTGAATCCATTTGTAGCTTTCTTTCTTTCTTTTTCTTTTTTTTTACAATATTTTATTTGCCTCTGTCTCGGGGCCATGATAGGGGGTGGGTCTTCTTTAACTTAATTCCTACTTATTCTAAAAACTACATACTTTTCATTTATATGAGAAATCTTCTCCAACAAAATTTGAATAAACATATTTTAAAAATCAAACAAGCATAATTTTAAAAAAGCCGAAATTTTATTGAAATTTGATGTACAAACGTTATGACATAGCAGAGATGCCAACCAGTACGATTTTATCGTATTTAGTACGATAAAACAAGTAAAATACGACAGTACGATTTTGGCCATCAAAAATACGATTTCCCGACTTTCTGTCATAGTCCTGCTTTTGTCCCATGTGTTGTGTATGTATGCGCCCGCCCGTGAGTGAGCAGTGAAGCCATATCATATATGTAATTTAAATATCTGAAAAGCCAAAATCAAGTAACTTTCAATTTACGATAAGCACAGTTTCAAATTGCCAAGTGCGTGTTTTTTTCAGTACCATAAAAAGTGAGCTACGTCCGTCTTTTTTTTCCTGTAATACATGTACGCGCGTGCTTCCAATAGCGGTAACAGTTTTTCCCAACTTCACCATGTGCAATTTCTAATGCACACATTTCCAGTCAGGATATCACAATTCTGTGATATAGTAATTTGAATTGCACAGGAGATAAATCCCCGTTCACAACACAGGATATGCGAGTCTTGTATCCTCACAGTCGCCGACTTTGCTTGTCAAATTGGAGCCTTATTAATCCAAAGTAAATAGTTGTGAATTATAGCTTTTTAATTTCTTTCTTGGTGAGGGGTAAATATCAGACAATAAATCATCAAACAAGGCTCCATCTAAAAAAAAAAAAATTGGAGGACGCCGTGCACGCGAGTGTGGTACTTGGATGCTGTTAGCTAGCCAGTTTGAGCTCATATTCTCTGCCAGAGCTCTGGGTGAGAATTCTATCAGTAATGGCCTAAGTGATGGCGATTTTCTGTTTCAGATTGAGTTAAGATTTCATGTTAATTTTTGAAAACTGTAAAAAAACTTCATGATTTCTTCATTGTGATGAATATTTAAGTTATTAATGAATACATTTTGTCTACCTGCGAAGCAGAGTGAGACCATAGGTGCCGCTTTTCCGACGGTGGCGGCGGCGTCAACATCAAATCTTAACCTGAGGTTAAGTTTTTGAAATGACGTCATAACTTAGAAAGTATATGGACCTAGTTAATAAAACTTGGCCATAAGGTTAATCAAGTATTACTGAACATCCTATTAGAGTTTCATGTCACATGACCAAGGTCAAAGGTCATTTAGGGTCAATGAACTTTCGCCGAATTGGGGATATCTGTTGAATTCCCATCATAACTTTGAAAGTTTATGGATCTGATTCATGAAACTTGGACATAATAGTAATCAAGCATCACTGAACATTTGTGCAAGTTTCAGGTGTCATGACTAAGGTCAAAGGTCATTTAGGGTCAATGAACTTTGGCCGAATCAGGGGTATCTGTTGAATTACCATCATAACTTTGAAAGTTTATTGGTCTAGTTCATTAAACTTGGACATTAGAGTAATCAAGTATCTCTGAACATCCTTTGCGCGTTTCAGGTCACATGACCAAGGTCAAAGGTCAATGAACTTTGGCCAAATTGGGTGTATCTGTTGAATTACCATCATAACTTTGAAAGTTTATGGATCTGATTCATGAAACTTGGACATAATAGTAATCAAGCATCACTGAACATTTTGTGCAAGTTTCAGGTGTCATGATTAAGGTCAAAGGTCATTTAGGGTCAATGAACTTTGGCCGAATCAGGGGTATCTGTTGAATTACCATCATAACTTTGAAAGTTTATTGGTCTAGTTCATTAAACTTGAACATTAGAGTAATCAAGTATCACTGAACATCCTGTGCGAGTTTCAGGTCACACGATTAAGGGCAAAGGTCATGTAAGGTCAATGAACCTTGGCCATGTTGGGTTTTTTTGTTGAATAACCATCATATCTCTGTAAGTTTATTGGTCTAGTTCATAAAAAGTGGACAAAAGAGTAACCATGTATCACTGAACATCTTGTGCGAGTTAGAGTAGTATTCAAAGTCAGCACTGCTGCTATATTGAACCGCGTGATGCAGGTGAGACGGCCAGAGGCATTCCACTTGTTACAGAATTTAGACTCTCCCAGAATGAAAGGCATTTTCTGTGAAGATCTGCGTTTTCAAATAACTTGTGAAAAACTTAAGGTACCTGAACCTACAATACATGTACATTTAAAAATTTACATGTAGCCTGTGGGCTGTGGCTATGTGCTGGAATTTGAATAGACTGAGTTAGATATTGATTTAATTTCTTCATTTCTTGAACATAATTTATATGCAATCCAAGTGCACCTCACAGTCACAATCATACACAAACACTCACCCACACCCGTGATTCTAACCATGAAAAAACCTTAAATTTTTTTTGTAAATTTATTATTTGATCTGAATTCTCTATTTTTTATATGTTTATTTTATTCATTTATTTAGATTTTTTTTTGGGGGGGTTCATTGTTTGTGGTTCATTAAAGATGAAAAGTAAATATAAGCCCATGTAAAGGGGATGTGGAGTGAGGGTGTCAAAACACACTTAAACATTTAAATCTGATTTCTTAGTTGTTTGAATAAGCCTATTACTTAGCATGCTATTTCTGTACTAATTGAAAATTGCAGGAGCTGCGTTTACTACAAACAAATTTGGAGGGTGGTTCACAGTTATATTCTTTTTTTTTATTGCCCCTTGTTCCAGAAAATTGCCCCCCGGTTCCTGTAAAACGCTCGCGAGCCTGGGGCAATTTTTTTTTAAATTGCCCCCGGCCTGCAGCTGCTTAATTCAAGGCTTGCACTGGTCATATTGAGTTTTTGTGAAAATCTGATTTTTCACTAAAAAATATGATTTTTGAGGATATTCAGTCTGATTTTTTGTGTCAAGAGGTTGGCATCTCTGACATAGGTTTTTATAGGTGAAGAAAACGATGGCATCACTTCACTATTTTTCTATGCTTATTTTTTCATTGTCAGAAACAAGGTTTAATTCACTCCTGCACATTGCTGCATCTGCCGTGATTTGGCAATTTCATTATTGTCAAAAAAAAGTGTGCAAAAACAAAATAGTTTATGATGCTAATAATAAAAGAAAATATAGAAAAATAATAGTCATGTTTCCCTATAAGTATACAAATATTTCTGTCTCCCTTTTCCCCTTTTCTAATTTATTTATTACCAAATATAGTCCCTAGGCCCTATTCCTTATTTTACTTGTTTCTATACACCACCTTTCCCCCTTTATTCTATTCCCTTTTTAGCTCTCTCCTTTATTCTCTTCCTTCCTCCTAGTATTAAACCGATTTGATGATATTTATACGAAATGAAAGCAACATTTAGCAAGATATGGTGAGACTTAATGGACCTCTTATCACCATTATCTTTCCCCACTGGAAAGTCCGCTAATTGAGCGCTATGAGACTTTTCAGAATACCAAAAGTCTCGTAACTATACTACTCAATTAAGTCTTCGCGCGGTCATAACGCGTAGTATTGCAAGTGCGCGCAACGCAACCCTGCCAAATAAGGAAAGGGGCACTTAAGTGACTTTTCAGAATACCAAAATGCTAATTGAGCGCTAATTGACCGCTAATTGAGCTTTCAGAATACCGCCCCAGGCCAATAACACATTGAATTCAATGGGGTTAATTAAGTATTCATGAGGTCATATCTAAGGCCCCCCATTGATCAATTCCCACCAAATTTAGGTTGATCACATTGGTACTCTATATTTCAAGCTTAAAAAGTTATGTGTCCATAAGTTTTCACAAAGTAAATGAATTAAATCTGCAATAGATTGAATAGAATTGAATCTGTAATGTGATTCTATCAATGTGAGAATTGTGGTCCTTGATAAAAAGGCATGCAAGCCCATATATTGCTTTTACTCAAGCCATGATTTGTTTACATTATTCATTATGTTAGTTATTATTTCAAGCACTTGATTCCAAATGGCAATAAAATCTTTTTTGTTCATTCCAGTCAGCAATCATCAAGAACAAGATAACTGATGCATATTCCAATGAATGAACCACATTATATACAATCTTTTATGCAACACTGTTCCTAACACACATTGATGGCTTTAAAATTGTTGATTTTGTTTTGGGGTGTTTTGTTCCATTGTTTTGTGATTCAACTCTCTTCTGTTGATTCCAGTTAGTACTCCTGGTGTACAAGAAAAATGATGCATATTCAAATGTATGGATCACATGATATATAATCTTTCATCCATCATTGTTCTCAGCACACTCATTAATATCTTTAAAATTGTTTAATTCGTTTTGGGTTTTTTTTTGTTCCATTATCATGTGATTCAAATCTTCATTTGCCGTTTCAACTTAACTCTACAGGATACTACACTTACATAGAAGCGTCATCCCCTCGGGTGATTGGAGACAATGCTCGACTTCTATCCGGGTCACTCAGGTCAACCAGGGGTCAACCGTACTGTCTGTCGCTATGGTACCATATGTTTGGAAGTGACATTGGTAGTCTAGCTATCTATATCAGAGATACAGATGGCTCGAATGAAAGAGTTGTAAGTGTAGATAAACTTTTCTATGGTATTTGTTATTTATTACTAGAATGTGACACTCCACATTCACTTATTGGTCTCACAATTTTCCTCTGCGTTTTGTCATTTTAAAAAATGATGATAGCATTAAGATTCTTGTCGAGCGCAAATTTTGATTAAGTAACTCATGGGGTGTTGCAAGAAACTTGCGATCGATTGCAAGTCATTTTTAGGTTCCAAAATCAATTGAAAGTCGTGCATTTCGTTGAAAATTTACAATTGATCGATTGGTGAGCTTCTTGTATCAACAAATATAAATTGATTTGCTTTAGTTCAAATTGATCCATCACTTGTAAATTTGCATATGAAATTTGCAATTGATCACAATGATTTTCTTGCAACACCAGTCATTTAAGGTATTAGTTAAGTGGGTAGAATGAGAAGAAAAGTATTTAAAATCATATTATTTGAAGATATTTATTTCATGACCTACATACAAGCCATCATACTTTCGGAAAATATACATGTAAGGATCATCTTTGGAATATGGAAGACTTTAACATCATACACATTTCACATTAAGATTGACTGCATTAAGTTTATATCCCTAGTTCCTTTTTCAAGAAATACAGGGGAAGTATTAAAAAAATATGTGTACAATTTTTTTTCAGATTTGGACAAAATCAAGAACCCAAGAGAATGACTGGCGTCTTGGACACTACACACTCTCCACAATGGCTAACTACGAGCTGGTGATAGAGGGCGTTGTAGGACAGAGCTGGTATGGTGATATCTCTATAGATGATATCAGTCTCTCAGAAGGGGAGTGTCCACCATCAGGTAAATGTTATATATCATCCAGTTAATAGTACTACTATTGACTGTTGTATTGACAGTTAATTGTATCTGGTTAATAGTATTGATATTGACTGTTATATTGACAGTTCTTTGCATCTGGTTAATAGTATTTATATTGATTGTAATTGTATCTGGTTAACTGAATAAATATTGACTGTTGTATCTGCTATAACTTTTGGCCGAAATGTCCCGTACAACATGTATGAAATCGCCCTTGGATATTCAGGACTTTTGTTTCACAACCCAGCCCATGACATGAAATCTTCTCTTCATTAAAGGTGCAATCTCTTATACATGTGCCATGTTGCTGATTTCCCCAAATAAGAAGATTCCATGTCACAGATGAGATACCTAATATTTCTTTTCTGAAAACTTAATCAAAGTTCTCGAAGCTATTACCTTAGAATTTAAATTCCCTTTTATATCCTTATGATTTAGGCCCTTCCTCTACTTTGAAAGGCATTTCATTACGTTTATTTCCATTTTCAACAATTACAGTTTGTTTTGTACATTTTGACGTACAAGTAACAAAACATGTTTCAAGTATCCCTGTACAAAAATTATATTCATGATTGTTACATATCAGGTTGAAAATGGAGGAGGCTGCTAAAAAGCGGGGCCTGTAGACTGCAGCCTCCTAATAGATATTCTTGGAGTTACATAGCATATGAAAATAAAAATCATTACTATTAGACTAGAGAAAAAAAATAATCCGTCCATAAAGGTGCTTCAGGTTTTTGATCATCATCACCATTACTAATTCACTTCACAATTTCTTGCTATTATTTCACTATAAAGACTTAAGCAATATTTTGTATTTTGTACAGCTGAGTGTGACTTTGAAGTTGACCTCTGTGATTGGACGAATATTGACAACAATGATTTTGATTGGTCGAGAGGATCAGGATCTAGCAGTGACGGTCCCTCTGTGGATCATACTACCAATACTGCTTCAGGTTTGTAATTTTTTTTGCTTTTAACTTAATAACTGAATATTGTTTTGGTTTAGTTTATTAATTCAATCACTTACCTGGGAGCATTTCATCAAGACTAGTTGTCAGAGTTATATTATAACATTGTAGCAGTAACTTCTTCAACTTTTTTAATTGATATGAAGAGTTTTTTTGCAAAAGGGGTGAGGTCCACTCCAAGAAAATCATTTTTTATTCTCCCATATTGCAATATTCTTATGTGAAACTAGATTTTCATGATACCCTACCATGAGAACATGAAATTGGGTATAAAAGAAATCTACCTGTCTTCATATTTTTTAAATATCCTTTTCCAAAAAAACTCTGTGTGGACCTACCCCTTTTGAAAAAAAGAGATTTTTCTTTGCCATTTTAGATCACTTTTCAATGGAAATTTCAACTTTTATTTGGTATCATCTTATAGAGCTACTAAAAATCTATACATCGAAACAAAAAAATCAAGTTGGATGAAAAATGGACCTAACCCCTTTTGCAAGTGAGCTCTTCATGTGTCATAGAAAACTTGTAGAAATCAATAATTGAAATAAATGAAATAGAAAATAATTACTCATTGAATATTGCATCCACAGGTCACTATGCATACGCTTCCATCTTGGGTCAACCATCCGGCTCTACCGCCCTCCTTGCCAGCAAGGAGTACAGTCCATCGGGTTCCCAGTGCCTCTTCTTTTTCTATCACTTGAGTGGTTTGGATGCAGGGAGTTTGACCGTTTACAGGCAGGATGATGGTGATACATTCGTTAGACCGAGCTGGACAATGTCCGGTGATCAGGGGGATTTTTGGCGGTCAGCAAGGGTCGATATCTCCCCTACTGCAGACAGTAATTACAAGGTATGGCATTGTGAATGATCTCACATATGTTATCTTATATTTGGCAATGTAATCTCCTAAAACATTTTTTGAATTTGAATTATAGATTCTACATATTGAGTAGTTAAAATTCAGAATTATAAATTCTATGTTGCATTAGGGTGCACTGTGAAAATAACCTCTTGGAAGCCTATATTGAGAAATTTTTTTTTTTTTGTTCCTTTGGAAAGAATGTTTTGCTTTTTCTGATTATTATTTTCATATGTTTTGGTGGAAATGTACTTTCCAAGAAAGTAGGCAAAAAAAGTCTCATGATTCCTTTTAATTGTAATTCATGTTCATTTCAAAATAAATAAAATTCATTTAAATATCTATCCATCTATTTTCTTCTCTTTCACATTTGTGGTTTATTTAGATATCTACTTAATATCATATTTGAATTACTTATTTGTGTGACAATGTGATATTCAACATTTTAGTTTTCAATATCTGCATATTATCTTGTCTTTTTAAATGATTACCAATTCTGATGCAGTTGTACCATATATGATATTTCATACCACAATAGAAGATTAGATGAATTTTGTATAGACATTATGCAGTTTGGGGTAAGTATGTTTATTGCTTTTCAGGGCCCCATCGAAGACCACTTCCAATTGGTGAGTCGCCTACAAAAGATTGTGAATTAATAAATGAAATAAATTATTAAAAATAATATTACTAATTTTCTAGTTTTATTTATGTTTCCTTGACTATCTGCACAGATCTACTTTGAGGCCATTTCGGGAGGTGCTACTTCCAATGCAGACATTGCCATTGATGATATCCGCTTCCGTGGATTCCCATGCCCACAAGAGGGAGCTTGTGATTTTGAGCGGGGTTATTGTAGCTGGACGAATGACTATGTCAGCGACGATTTTGATTGGCTGAGAGGGAATTCAGAGACGCTGTCTGGTTACACCGGCCCAACCTTTGACCACACCCTTCAGAACTCCTATGGTGGGTCCAAAACATTATAATTTTTTTTCCACAGAGCTAATTGCATAATTGTTTATATCTTGTTTTATGTGTTATTTTTACACAAAAAACTCTTATTGTTGGTCCAAAACAATGTAATTTTCTTCTATAGGGCCAATTTCAGGGGGGTTTTTTTTATTCTTTTATGCTATTTACTCTACAATGGTGAGTTAATTTTTTTACATTTTTAACATCCTTTTTCCTAAAAAGTGCAATTTGAAGAATTGCTTCTTTCTTTGTTTTATGTATTCTTTCTCCTTTAATACAATCGCCTCTGATGAGTCCAAAACGGTATTTGGAACAGCATTTTCCTTCCATAGGGAATTTTGAAGAATTTCTTTACTCTTTCTTTGTTTGACTTTTTGCATGATTTTAAAAAAGCTCAATAAACTTTAAAAATATGCACAATGCGTCCCTTAGGTGGAAATTATATGATTATATGTATCAATAATTTAGTAAATGTCAAAATTTGCATTTCTAAATTTCATTTTTTTACCAAACATATATTCACATATCTCACTTTTTATTATTGGTTTCATTTCTTACTTTGATTTGAATGTTTGCAACAGGTCACTTTGCATTCATTGAAAGCTCGTCCCCTCGTGTCATGGGTCAGAAGGCTTGGCTTGTCAGCGAACATTTAGAGAGCACCAGTGGTAGGTATTAAGGCCACCGCACACCTTACGACTGTTAGCAATCCGATTTTGGAACAAACCACATTTTGCTAATTTTCTGAAAATGTGAATGGAACATATCTTTTTATTTGAGTCTAAAATTAATTGAAAGAATACTAATATAACCATTTTGAAAGATTGCAAGCCTATATTTTAGTCATACGACTACTATGACATCATTACGACTAGATATTAAATTTGCTTTTATTCTAAGAAGGATGATTGCATAGTCACGGATTTGAACATAGGTATTCCTATGATGATTTAGAACATTACACAGTAAGATATTTCAAGTCTCAATATTAGCATCAAATTCTACTACATTTTATTCAGAAATCGGGTCGCAGACCAATCGTAAGGTGTGCGGTCGGCTTTAGACATTGTTTTGTTCATCATATTAAGATTAATCCCTATTTTCTCCTAAATTTAGCAGTAATATTTTTTGTATATCCCTTTTTCCCATTTCAAGTTCAATAAAATGAGGGATACATCAGTCAGAATATATATCAAGAAAATTGAAAATGAAAATTTGCTGGTTTGCATTTTTTTTTGTTGAGTTTTGTTAAGTTGCCACTTTAGTGTGTGTATGCAACGATTGCCTTCAATCTAAGTAGGTTTTATTCAAGAATTGCAAGGCATATTTTCCCTTTTCTTCTACTTTTCATCCACTTCCAGGGCGTTGTTTTGAGATGTGGTATCATATGTACGGCCAAGGTACGGGCTCCCTACGGGTCCACACCCAAACCGCCGACACGCAGCCTCAGCTGATGTGGTCCCAGACGGGTAACCAAGGCAACGTCTGGAAACACACAATGATGACAGTGTCGTCTTCCAATCAGTTCTGGGTGAGTCTCATGCGACGTTGCAAGAAACTGAAAAGGGAGTTCCCCCAGAAGTAAACTTTGTTGTTAGAATAACAGAAATATATTGATGAAGGTTTGAGGGAAATCAATCAAAGAATGAGAAATTTATTAGAATTTTACATTTTTGAATTGTGACTCATATATATATATATATATATATATATATATATATATATGTGTGTTTTTATATATATATGTATATATAAACTGCTGCCCCAACTGTTATGTAATATTAAATGCACTAGTTTAAATTTTGTAATGTTGCATAATGTTTTTTTCAGGAGTGCGTGTGTAATGGAATTACATGTAACATTTTCAGTACATATCTTTTCTACCCAACCATAATCCATACTTAATTGCAACTATTAAGGGTAATGAGAAACAGCAAATATGTCTCCGAAAGGTCGCACTGTAAATCTATAGGATAACAAAATAAAAGGCATTATATTGTAATAAATACATTGTGTGCTACCTCTTCATTTTTTTAGATTATCGTAGAAGGAATAATTGGATATAACTACACCAGTGATACAGCGATTGATGATATCATGCTGTATGATAGCCCATGTGGATCCACCCAAGCCCCGCCCACAACCATACCTACATTTGGTAAGTCTAGACAATGTGTATCAAGCAGCTTATCGTGGGGCCCGTGACACAAAACTTAGCAATGATCACAGAACATTTTTCTACGATTGATTCCATTGACTACATTGTACAATCAATCGAAAAAATGAAGTGTACGATTAATCGCTATAAACCTTTGTGTTATGGGACCCAGGATAGACCACAAGGGGCACAACACTTTCTTTAAAAATTCTATATAAAGAATAAAAATTCCTTCTAATCACTTACCTGGGGGACCATTTCAGCCCCCCCCCCCCGTCTTGGCATTTTTTTTTTCGAAATATATCGGCTGTGGAAATTTTTTGAATGCGCCACTCACTGACTCTTTACCTTAAAGTCTCATGCAACTTCTGAGACCAATTTTGTGATACCCACACACGCGGTAATAAAATTAAGCTCACAAAATTGCCCAGGTAAATTAAGGTGAGGGGCAAATATCAATTGACCCATTGAATAAATTTTTATTTTTTATTTACTGTGTTTTACTATCTGTTTATGACTACTTTTAATTTATACTTGTCAATATTTGTTCTGCTGTATAAGAATTTTGTTTGTATTTATATATTTATGTATTTTTCTGTATTTTAAAGAGGTGTAAATAAATTGATCTGAATCTGAAATATGTATATGTACATTTTCTTGAAATAATTGTCTGCATAGAAAAGTGGACTTGCCCTTGAAATAACAAAATTTAAGGCCTATTTTTTTCTCTTTGTTCCGTTGTCAGCTCCTGATTCTCATGATTGTGATTTTGAGAGCGGTCTTTGCACCTGGATCCAGGATCCACTCAACGACTTCAACTGGACCAGGGCTTCAGGAACCACTGGAAGCGCTGGAACAGGTCCTGCTGGGGACCACACAACAGGGGATGCAACAGGTAACGTTATATTTTCCGTTCATTTTCTTTTTCAATACATTAAAACACTTTGTCAATAGTCAGAGTTGTGTCTTTCGTGCAGGAATCGTGCGAGCAGTTTTTCATTTAGAAATTCTCAAGAAAATTGGGAATGCAGAAATGCCAAATAATACCTCATAGTGAGAATCCTGCTAAAAACATGGTACAGACTTTGATAAGGTCAATAACAATAATGAAATAATGTATTATGCTCTTGGTTAAGAGACAAAGAGATATTCAGCCTCACCAATTGTTTTGAACTAATAAGTGAGATTGAAGATCTGTTGGTCAATTGGATTCCATTCGCCCTAACCACTAACTCATCACTGTGACCTAGTGGTTATAAAATACTGTCATTCTAAACTTAGGGCTCATTTTCAATTCCAAAGCTTCAAACCAAAAATTTAAGAACAAAATATGAAATTATATTGGCTGTAGTAACTTATAAATCATTTGATAAATGGTTATAATTTTGATAAATTGCTACATTTTTTCCCAAAAAAATGTGGAGGGTTTTTATTATTTTTCTTTACATTTGTTTTTCTTTGATCAAACCAAACAGGTTACTACATTTATCTTGAGATGACCGGTGGCAACCCAGGAGACACTGCCAGACTAAATTCCAACGTTTTGCGGAGCTCTGACGATTCAGGCTACTGCATGGACTTTTGGTTCCAGATGTATGGAAAACATCTTGGCAATTTCTCCATCTACACGTCCAGTGGAGGGTCAGAGACGCTGATCTGGACCGAGTCGGAACCTAGGGGTCCGTTCTGGGTACAGGGCCAGATCCATTTTAGAGGAACAGACTCATATACGGTAAGTTTGTTGATAATTGCTTTCATCTACCTTCAGGAATGAATTAAAATGAATGGAAAATAGAAATCTGTTTAAGACCATGATGATATTCAAAGGTCCCTCATGCAACAGATTGTATTCGGATTATTATTATGATATATTGTCTCTCTTTTAGGTGATATTTGAAGGAGTTCGAGGATCTGATTACATGGGGGATATTGCAATAGATGATATAGTCTTCCACCTGGGCTCATGTCCAACACCAGGTCAGAATACACGTTTTTAGTTTCTTTCTTGCATTTGCATCTATTTAACAAAAAGCTTAATTTCTCTCTTTTTCTAACTCTCACTGAAATAGCTCACTGGTCTGTGATTCATTTCATCCAACTATTCAATCAGGATACTTATCATCATTTGATAACTATTGATATTTATTGAAACCCATTCCATTTCAGATCTTTGTGACTTTGAGAACGGCAACTGTGAATTCAGTCAGATGACCTCTGACACGTTCGATTGGGAACTGATTCAGGCCAACACAAGAGGAACAGGTCCTATTGTGGACTACACTTACAAGACAAGCTATGGTGAGCTCTATGAATGATTATAGATTCACCCTACCTCATTTAATATGCACCTGTTTGATACCATTATTTCATTGAATCAAATGCAGTTTTGAGTTTTCTCATCTCCCTTCCTTTCTTTCTCTTCCTATTTCTTGTATATCTGATTATTTTCAAAGTATCTTTTGAATCATAGTACAGCTTTGATTACATGAAGGTCAGTAGTCTATTTTAGCAAAGAACATAGTATGTTTTCAAACACCAATATCAAGTGCCTGATGTAATATTTTTCAACACTTTTTTTTACTTTTAGGTTGAACTTCTGTTTCAAAAATAGCAACCAAGAAGAAAAGAACAAACAAATCCATGAGTTTAGAATGACAAAACGAGAACAATCACTTGTTTGTTTTAATTGTCTTGTTTTAATCCCAGCATTCAATCTTGAAAACTAATTTTCCACACTTCAGAACGTTTTTTTATACACTGATTTTATCATGCTCACCATATTCTGGAAGTCACTACTTTAGGTTTAAACGAAACTATGAGCCTAATTGAAGTTCTTTTTATTTCTTTTAAAGGACACTTCATGTTTGCTGATATGACCAGTCTCTCTTCACCTAATGACTATGCAACGGTTCAGACAGGGTTCTATGACCCCACCCCTACCCCTCAGTGTATGAAATTCTCATACTATATGGGCACATCACAGGCTTCTATTCTGCGGGTAATTTTCTTTATGAAGATTTGTTCAGAACTCAAATTCAAACTGAATGTTAAAAGTGATAGATTCAATTACCATTTTCTCATTAAAGGGGAATGAAACCCTTGGAACAAATAGGCTTGTGTAGAAACAGAAAATTCATAGAATAAGAATAAAGAAAGTTTGATAAAAATCGGACAAATAATGAGAAAGTTATGAGCATTTGAATATTGCAATCGCTAATGCTATGGAGATCCTCCCATTGGCAATGCGACAAGGATGTGTGATGTCACTGATGAACAACTTTCCCTTTGGTGGACTATAAAATACCTACAAAATGTCTCTTTTTGCTTTTTCTTATGATGATACAAACTGTTTATCCATGATGTATTCTAAAAAAATATGTATTACTTGCCCTCATGTAGAAAGAACACATGATTATTTATTTATTATTTATTTATTTATTTTGTTTTATTTATTTTATACTGCAGGGTAGGCCTGTTCAGTTCTTAAAACTGCTTTACAAAGGCGCCCTGCAGTTTAAAATACATGTCAAGATAAATATAAAATATATCATCAAAAAACAATCAACGTCAAAAATACAAACTATTTAACATCAGAAACAATTAACATAAAAAAATTTAGAGTGGGAAGTGACAATCTAAACATACAAGTACATAGCATTGTAAATCAATGGAATATTATTTCGCTCTTCATCAATTCGTATGAAAGGCTTTGCATAATTTTTTAAAAACTAACAAGGAGGTACACGTACAGGCTTGTAAATTTGAAGGAAGTGCATTAAATAATTTGGGTCCGAAATATGCGAAAGATTTTCTTTTATATTCAGTTCTAGCTTTGGGAAGCTGAAGGGGGCATCGCAAAGAAAACCGTGTCCTGTATTTCACGGGCCGTTTACATACTAAAGGTTTTAAATAATTTGGAACTAAATTGTTCATTATTTTGTATACAAAAACACAATACTGATATTTTATACGCTGATCTACTGATTGCCACTTCAGTGACTGCAACAGAGATATTTGTGATGTATTATAATCTTTTTTCAAAAGCATCCTGGCATATTTATTTTGAAGTTTTTGTATCTTATCTAAATGTACTTTTGCACTGCTTCCCCAAGATGTACTACAGTAATCAATGTAAGGTAAAATCGTAGAAAAGTACAGCTTCTTCATGATATCAAAGGACAGTAAATGCTTAATCCGCCTTATACAACCTATTGCTCGAGATATTTTACAAACGATATTAGTAATATGTTCACACCAAGTCAAGCCCGGATCGAGCATGACACCTAAGTATTTAATCTTTTTTACATTTTCTAATTGTATGTTCCTGAATTTCACTGGCAAATGAGCACCCCTCAACTTTTTCTTTTGACCAAATACCATGGCTTTTGTTTTTTGCGGGTGTAAATGCATATTATTTAAGTCTAACCATTTACATATTGAATCAAAATCATCTTGCAAATACTTTTGTACCTCCTTAATTGATTCACCGTGATTAAAAATGGCGGTATCATCAGCATAAAGAGACATTTTAGAATGTACATGCAATTTCAAATTACACATGTCATTAATAAAAATACAAAATATCAATGGACCCAATATAGATCCTTGTGGAACACCTGATTTTATCTTTAAAAATTCACTGCGACAATTGTTAATCATTACAAATTGCCTTCTGTCTGTTAAATACGATTCCATCCAGTTGTATTCATTGCCAGTAATACCATAATACTTAAGTTTTGCAAGTATAAAATTGTGAGGAATAACATCAAAAGCTTTGCGTAGGTCCAAGAAAATACCACCAGTAACATGTTTTCGGTCCATTTTATCATACAAAAAGTCTGTAATCTCAGTTAGACAAGTGGCAGTGGAATAAGACGGTCTGAAGCCAGACTGACAATTTGCCAGTAGATCATTTACATTTAAGTACTTATACAATTGATCATGTACTGCTCTCTCTAGTATTTTGGACAGGACTGGAAGCACAGATATTGGTCTATAATTGTCAATATCAAAAGATCCTCCCTTATGTACAGGAGTAATTCTTGCTGTCTTAAAATCTTCTGGAATAACACTAGTTTGCAAAGTTGCATTAAATAAATGGGTTAAAGGTCCAGCTATACTCTCTGCTGCCAGCTTAAGAAACTTAGGGTAAATACCATCTACTCCGACCGCTTTCGAACAATCAATATGTAATAGCTCTTTCAAAACATACTCCTTTTTGATTGCACAAAATTTAAATTCACAATCTGGAATAAAAAGAGTTTGTAAATTGTTTAATAAATCTTTCGAGAAATTATTCGAAGGGGCTTGCAACCTTGAGCCGACTTCATTAAAGGCTTTGTTTAGAACGTGAGCTATTTCATTGTTAGGTATTTGACCATCATCAATTGTTAACTTAACATCATGACTCGTGGTTTTATTTTTCTTAGGTAGAAGCTTCGATAAAATGTTCCAGTTCTTTTTTATGTCATTTCCGCAGTCCTTAAATTTGTCCTGATAATACTTCTTTTTCAAATTTTTAATCAAGTTATTAGCTCTTACCGTTACGGGAAGACTGAAATTTATTCCACCAATGAATTAATCTTGTTTTTCTAAATTGCTTTCGATAATAATCCCTTTCGCGTGCTAACACCAAATAATCATCATTTATCCAAGGTACCCCTCTTTGTTTTTGCCGCACTGATATCACGGGGGCATGCCAGTCACAAATGTCTAGGAGTGCGTTTTTAAAGGAGTGCCACAATTTTTCAACATCAGTCCCACAGGAATAAAACTCATGCCAATCAACTTTCCTTACATCATCTTTAAATTTCTCACTGTCAAAGTACTTGAAAGAACGACATTTAGTTATTTTGGGAGAAAGGGGTTGATGTTTCCCTTTAATTGCAGTAAAAATCACAGAGTGATCACTAAGTCCAGCTGACTGCACTCCTGATTTAATAATATTGTCAACAAGTGAATCAGAAATACATACCAAATCGATTACTGACTGGCTATGTGGTGAAATTCTAGTGGGTTCAGATATAACCTGTGTCATTTGCATTGTAGTAAGGAGACTGGAAACTTTTCTAGAAAGATTATTCACGGTTTGCATATTACAATTAAAATCACCAAGAAGGATGACATTGTTTGTAACTGTATACAATTTCTCGAGATTACTTTCAAGACTGTCAAAAAAATCTAAATGATTATCGGGTTTTCTATACAATATACCAATAAATAATGAGCTACTATTTCTACGTTGCAACTCCAACCAAATTATTTCTAAGGCAACAGATTCAAGATCCAATCTTCTTATATATGATAAATTTTCTGATATAAAACATCCCACTCCATCTCCATGAGTACATCTATCCCTCCTCTCAAACTTATAACCTTTAACAAAAATCAAGCTATCAGAATGATCTTTTGTTAACCATGTTTCTGACACTCCTAGTAGATCATAAGGGTTATTATTCAGCAAACATTGTAAATCAGCAACTTTATTAACAATGCTTCTGACATTAAGATGAGCTAATTTAATACCTTTAATACCTTTTAGAGCAAAATCATTAGTTTCGGTTGACATATCATTATTTGCGTCGACAGAAATATTATTACAGTTATACATGACTTCAGTAGATACATCAGGATCATTCCAAAAAGGTAATACACTTTGCAGAATGCATTTCAGGCACTGCCAATTTTCAAACAGTTCGTCTGATAGATGATAGATTGATGATAGATGGATAGATGATAGATGGATAGATGTGATAAAAGAGGCAATTTCAAGTGAAATATATATTAAAGTAATGGGGAGAGTTGTTCACAAGTGACATCACACATCTTTGTCGCATTGCCAATTTGCTAGCATTAGTGATCGCAATATTCAAATGCTCATAACTTTCTCATTTTTTGTCCGATTTTTCTCAAACTTTCGTTGATCTGTTTCTTTGATTTTTCTGTTTTCACACAAGCTATCTTGTTCCAATGGTTTCATTCTCCTTTAAGTTAAAACTTGGAAATGATTGCGGATCTGAGTAAGCATAGTAAATTATAACTAGTCATTTGTAAAGACATGTGTAAGTTACAAACAACATTATGAAAAGGCCTCCTGTCACCTATTTCATACCTGGGTGGAACGTGGCAAAATATAGGGCTCAGGTCCAAGATCTCAGGTAGATGTGGACATATTGTTTCAGGTTAAGAGTTATATTTATAGCATTTTTCGTATGGTTTGAATGGAGGAGTTGGATATTTTACATTTAGAACATTTTCAACATCATGTATGAATCAAATTAAACTGTCAAAGAAATGTCCTGAAACTAAGTACAAGTGAGTCAATTTCTTATCATACTGTAAATTTTATGTTTCGAAATCAATGTATCTTCATCACTTTAAAACAGAGGAGATCACATTTCAAGCTCATTATCTGATCTTATAATTCTATGAAAAAAAATATTCTTATTGCACTGATAAGGTTTATCTACATGAAAGGAGCATTGGAGACTCGAGTCTGTGGCAGATGAGTACAGTCACAGGACCTGATGAATGGCACGTAGCTGAGATCAATTACACCAGCGCAGACTCTCATAGGGTAAGATGAGTAAATAGGTAAAGATGATGGGATGTGGTGGTGATGATGTTGGGGCTGGTGGAAGTGGTAATGGTGGTGATAGTGTTGGTGTTAATGTTGGGTGCGATGTTGGTGGCGTTTGGAGTGATGAAGGTGGTGTAAGTGGTGATGATGGTGGTGCGTTATGGTGGTGTTGGCATTGATGGTGATGATGGTGGTGGTGGTGGTTGGTGTTAATGTTGGGTGCGATGTTGGTGGCGTTTGGAGTGATGAAGGTGGTGTTAGTGGTGATGATGGTGGTGCGTTATGGTGGTGTTGGCATTGATGGTGATGATGGTGGTGGTGGTGGTTGGTGTTAATGTTGGGTGCGATGTTGGTGGTGTTTGGCGTGATGAAGGTAGTGTAAGTGGTGATGATGGTGGTAGTGGTGGTTGTGGTAGCGATGGTAATTGTAATAGAGGTGGTGATAGCTGATTTTGATTCTGCTGCTGGTGGAGAAGCTGACAATGTTAGCTGCAGAGAGATGGCTCCTATAAACACTGATGATGGTAAACAACAAGACTGATACCTAGTTCACTGAATGCTAATGTGTTTTGATTAGCAACATAATCATAGATATAACTATTGGGGCATTGCAGAAACTCACAATCAAGTGCAAGTCTCTTTTGTATTCAATGCGCAATCATAAGGCTTACATTTTCATATGTAATTACAAATTTGCACTTGATTGCTGATCTGCTCCTGGAAACTAGAGGGTGTGTTTCACAAAGATCTAAGTTTTACTTAGAGTCGCACTTGAATGCCTAGTTACATGCGGTATAAAAGACATCACGGCATTGGTCAGATCATGCCAAGAGTATGCATTCTACTCCATATCAATCAATAAGATTGCGCGTTGCATATCATGTTTAAGTCTTCATTTCAGTGCAACTCTAAGTCATACTTACAACTTTGTGAAACACCTCCCAGGAATGCAACCTATTGACTATTGCTAAAACATATCTATTAACTATAAAATTACAATATAGATTTGCTATTGATTGCAAATATTTTCATACAACACCCACTTAGTGTACTTTCATTGCTTTCATACTGCTTTCATTTTCTTCTCTGTCCCTGAAATCAGTTCCGATTCCAAGCCTCAAGCAATCAGTTCCAAGTCAGCTCCGGCGTAGCCATCGATGACATCATAATCTCGACAGAACCGTGCAATCCATTTGCTTCGTGCTCCTTTGAGAATGGGCTGTGTACTTGGAAGAATGATCAGAACATGGACGACTTTGATTGGTTGCTCATACACGGAAGGACGCCGTCAGACGACACGGGACCAGGAGTCGACCATACTCTTGGAACACCATATGGTAATAATTTAAAATGTATCTGGTGCGTGTTTAGAGACATAGTTCCAATATGTCAATCAATACATAAAACATGTGTATGCATTTCAGTTTGTAAGTGCAATCACCTTTCTCCACTACACATGTAGAGTATTTCATGTTGCAGTAGTAACAGTTAAATTTTACAATAAATTACTAATCAGTAGTGATGAAATTATGTTAAAGGAAGTGTTCTGTCAGAGTAATTTCAGCCTTAGCACAACCAATATCCCATTTTCAGATACTTCTCTTTCTCATACTTAGATTTATCATTATCTTATCACTAGGTACCTATGTATACGTTGAAGCCACTGGTCGATCAGAGGGTGATGTGACAATACTAAAGTCTAGTGACTTCCTGGCTGTGTCTCCCCAGTGCTTGGAGTTTTACTATCACATGGGCGGAGCCGATGTGGGCTCCCTCGAGGTCCAGACCTGGCCGGATAGTGCCACCTCACCAAGCACAAAGTGGTCCCAGGACCAGGATACTGGGGATTATTGGAGACAGGTCCAGGTACTGGATGGGCTTGGTCTTAAAATGAGCTATATCCACTTTTACCAAGAATTGAAAGACAGGCTTCTGCCATTAAAGAATAATACTAATAATACTAATAATAATAATGATATTAATGATATATAAACAATGATGTTGATTGGAATATGGTATATTGCTTATCATATAATGGTGATATAGATATAGATCTCATCAATTATTGCCTTAAGGTTAGAAAGTAAACTGTTTTTCATTTTATTATTGTACTAACAGTCAAATTTGTGAATGGCTAGTGATAATGACTTGTTCTATTGAACAGTCTTGGTTTTAGGATTAGGATGATCTATCAGATAACATGGCCTTCATCACTATGTTATAAAACATTTTATTCTCATCATTTTGCTCTGACATTAGAATTACGCACACTTTTACTTATGAAACAATCCAAATGCCCTCAGCTGTACCTGGGGTGTGTTAGAACTGTTTAAACTGTACCTTGTGTGTATAATGTATATTAATGTCCTCAATAATGTGCATTGTTTTATACTATTCGTCCTAGATAACTTTGGATGCTATTCCTTCGGCCTATTCCTATGAGGTTTTATTCAAGGGTACAGTTGGATCTTCCTTCATGAGTGATATATCATTGGATGATATCATGTTCTACGATGGGGAATGTTCTGGTAAGTTTAATGATTGATTGATTGATTGGTTGGTTGGTTGGTTGGTCGGTCGGTCGGTTGGTTGGTTGGTTGGTTGAAACTGCTTGGAAAAGATACAGTTTACAAATAATCAAATATGGAAGAAGAACAGTCATTTTTTATCACGTCTTATTTTATTCTAGATCCTCCTACTGACTGTGACTTTGTGTGTAATGATGGAACTGACAAATGTCTACCCAATAATCAGGTCTGTGATTTTGTATCGCAGTGTGGGAACGGCAATGATGAAGTGGACTGCGGTAAGTTATGATGCATGGGGCACTTCGATGGTTAATAGTGTAAACCTGGTTACTGTTAGTGTATATTTTATCCTATATAAATTAAATACTGTATGCTGATTGGTTTAAATAGCATCATGTGATCAAACATATTCTCACTATTTTGCGGTGATGTTGAAAATTAAATACCCACTGAAGAGAATTTACTATTCCGATACATCAACTGTGCACTATTCCATCATTGACACAGATCATCCAATCTCTCGGGCACATTGATCAAAGGCAAAAAGAAGCTGCTGAAAACTGCTTATCTAAAAAAAAGAGCCAATGGAGTAAATTAGAGTCAAAAGGGGCCTAAGCTTTCGATCCTAGCAGAATCTTCGTCGGAGGCAAAATGACAAACATATAAAGTGAAACAACCATGATCATTGGATGATATCATTGATCAGCGAGGTGACTCTACCGGGCAAGTCTTCCTACAGATAAAATTGATCTATCCATTGTCAAATTGAAACCAAACAATTGCAATTGACTGTTAATATTTTCTTGCAACACCCCTTATGTTTAATTTGTTACAGGTACAACTTGTACATTTGAAGTGGACACCTGTCGTTGGTGGAATGCAGGCCATGGTACCCACAAGTTCAAGCGTAACCAGGGATCTACTCCTGATAGTAACACTGGCCCTGCTTATGATCACACTACACTCACTTCTGCTGGTAATATTTCTCTCTTTCTTTCTCTATAACTGATGAATGTAAGATTTATAGTGAATGTGAAATATGTCAGTCGTTTCCTCTTTTCATTTGATTGCTAAACCCTGTCTTCTGAAGTCAGATACATGTATAACTATGGAAAACCAAAAATGTCAACATCTGTGAAAAGTTTTGTGTTTCTTATGTTTACTGTGCCCTTTTATCATGCTAGCATGATAAAAAGAGTACAGTGAACATAAGAAACTAATTTTACAACATAGACTAGTATTAAACCAGACTTTGTACATCATTTTGAAAATTTCATATTCATGATCTTTTTTTATTTCTCTAACTTTTGAAGGATGGTACATGTATGTGGGGACCACGCCAAACAGCGGTGCAGCCTACGCCGTACTATCCTCTCGCATGCACCGGAATGCTGCAGCGACCTGTGAGGTCCGGTTCTGGTATCACATGCTTGGTGACGACATTGGAAACCTACAGCTTTGGGTACAAGAACAGTACTTCTTGATGCTACCTTGGTTTAAATCCGGGGATGAAGGAGACCGTTGGCAGGAGGGAATCGCTGGACTGGGTCGCATCCATGGCGGCTTCAGTGTAAGTCTTTAAAATTATGGCTATAAAAAAATCAATAATGCGTTAGGGGACTATTTTATGAAACTGGCCGGCACTGGCAATATGTCATTATCCAACGGTTATCACACTTTTCAGACACCTGTGCTTCTGAGTCAGTCAAAGTGAAGGAAAATCATCAGATCTGACAACTTATCAGAAAATAAACGAGATGCTCATTTGATGATGATAACCATTGGGATCAAAATCCTTACTAAAAATTCTCTGAAGCATCCTTCTGCAAGGTTCCTACTATTAAGCCAATCCATAGACAATTACATTAAATCCCACAAATTAGTGACCACAGTTTAAACGTATGAACTGGTCATATTTTCAAAAGGAGTGCGAGGGACACTGTAGAAACACATACCCTAGTACAACAAGTGCATTGAATGCTTCAGAAACCTATGACCTTTTCATAAAACTAATCACAAGTGTTCTGGAGGAAACCGCCCCACCTTTTAAAAAACACAAACAAACCCCACCTTTTAAAAAACACAAACAAAATCCAAGCAAAAAACCAACTGTGGAAAAATCCATCCCAAGAAAATGTGAAACACTATAGAAAAAAGAAAGCAGAAGTGCAAAGACTCGTTAGACACAAAATCCTCGTTCTAGCACCCAACTGGTATGGACAAAAAAAGTCTGGTCAAAATTTACACAAGAGTTTTACTGATACTAAAGGAGGAACTTTCAAGGAATGCTTAACAGAATACTTGACTCTTATTAATAGGAATTAAGAGGATAAGTATTCTTGTGTCTTGAATATTTTCATTCTATTCACTTAAGATTTCTTAAGTACTTGATTTCATATTGCTCAATGTCAATTTGTAGGTGAAGTTCCAGTCCATACGTAACTTTGATGTTTTAGGGGATGTGGCCATAGATGACATAAGAATGGAGAGATGTGGTCTTCCAGGTAAGTCACTCCATTAGATTGAATGGCCCATATTCTGAAGTCGGGTTTTACGTAGACCATGGTCTATACTTATTTTTCCCAGGCACTTAATAATGTTTTGGGAGTCAAATGAGCTGATACATTGAACCTCTACTGTTATAGATTTATGTTGTAACTTGCTTTCCATAGTTAAACCACAAGTTCAAACCAGAGTTAAAATTAAACCCGACTTCAGAATATGGGCCAATGTGTTTTCTGTTTATCAATGCTGATTAGGCTGTATGCTCTTTTTGTCGATCCCTCATTTGTCAGAAATATTTTTTGTATGTTATGACAATACACTGTTTCCATTTTTTATGTTCATCTAATCTTTTTTTTGTCATTTCTTTTTGAGAATGAAAATATTTTGAATTAAATTATGCATTGTCTGTATTTTTAGCTGCCATCCTGAAGGGCCTTTTAGTTTTCAGTCAATAAATTTTACGGTCTGCAATATCACGGGAAACCATATTCTAGATCTATGTTCCCCTTTCCCTGTATTTTTTAGGTACTCCTGGCATGCCACAGTCACAAACTTTCATCATATAATATGCAGAAATCTCATGAAAACTCAATTTTTGTTGTATTTCTTTAAGAATTAACTCTTTGCATGCTGAATTAATTTTTGGGGATAATAATGACAACTGTTTCCATATTATTTTCTTTGATTCAATATTTCCATATTGCACCATAGATTGATTCTTATTGTCATCATGCAGATGATATCCAAAAACTATTGTCTTTTATTAGCTTATCTAATTTGAAGGTAGGGGAGAAAAATAATTGAATTTCATTGAACGAATGTGCAAGATTGCAACATCAGCGCGCAAAGGGTCAATGAAGGCTCATTCTTAAGTATACATGAAAGATAAAAAATTTGTTAAACTGTCATTTGGGCCAGTGAAGTTGTACATGTATTTTCTGTGATGTATCTCACAATACTTCAATTTTTTTTCAAACTTACAAATTGGCAAATGCAATACATATTATGAGATTATCTCCTGCACAAATATAACATATTGCTGAGAAATCATAGGAGTCAACTTCCCTGTTCTTGTTTTTTTAACAGCTGAGCAGTCTTCTGCATGTGCCAGTAATGAGTTCCGTTGTACCCGCAATGCATGCATTGACATCCATCGTCTGTGTGACTTCACTGACGATTGTGGAGATGGCTCTGATGAAGACCCTGCCATCTGTGGTAAATATTACCCCAACTTTTGGGGGGAGTTGGGTATTTCTTTTAATTTTGAATGTATTATCAGCATTATTATGTTTTCATTCAGCAGAAACATCATGTCCTGTCATTGTGGAGTAAATTGGATCTGCAATCAGATTTTATAAGAATCATGACTTGAATGTAGCAAACCAATTCCACGAAATATGTTCATCTGATCTCCCATGTGAGGACCGCTCAGAATTAAAAGTTTTCTGATTTAGGTTTATTGCTCTCAATGGCTTTATCACTGCTTGAAATGAATTCCAATGTGCAGGATGATGGGGGTTAGGAATAGACAAAAATTGATTATTTCATGGAATTGCCTAGCACAAGCTTGATCGGGCACGTCGTGGTCTGGTGGTTCTGACTTCTCTTTCAAACAGAGAGTTTTGGATTCAAATCCTTGCCATGACATGTCTTCTTCCAGAAAGAAATTTGTCCACACTGTGTTGCACTCAACCCAGGTGAGGTGAATGGGTATCCAGCAGGATTAAATCCTTGCATGCGCTGAGCACCCGTGATGATAGCTCGAGCTTAAACGGGGGTAATGATAGCAGCACGTTGTATCTTCGGGCAGAAAGCGCTTTTTAATTCTGCTATTATTATCATTATTGCCCAAATTTTACATTTTTTTTTCTACAGGAGGGTACGATCAGTGTAGTTTTGAAGATGACTTCTGTGATTGGACCCAAGATGTCTATGATGAAACTGACTTCATCAGAAAGACGGGACCGTCGGATACAGAAAACTATGCTACAGGACCATATAGAGATCATACAACACAGTATACAGGTAGGCCTAATATATGTTAATAATAATGATGATAATGATAATAATATATTTACCCAGGCTAGCCACTTCATTTGCAAAAACTGTTCTCCCAGCAGGCCCTGCTTAACATGATAATGTTATTATTTCCCTGGGTTTAGTATGCAGGTAGGCCGTCTAATAAGTAAAATGGAATCAAATTGATGTTCAGTGGCAAGTACCAGTCTTGGCACTCTACAATAACAGAATATTACTAATTGACATCATCTTTCCTTTTTTAAAGACAGAAGTACATGTACAAGGGTTCTGAAGAAATCATATTCCTCATATTTCAGATAAATATTTGTATAAATTAATGTGCAAAAATTAGAAGAAAAAATACAGTCTTGAAAAAAAAACATGTGAAATAGATATATGTAATGTATGTTCAAATTAAATCCTCAAAAGCCTACATACATTTTATTACATGTGTTTGTGGGCCATTTCAAATCTTACTTTTTGGAATGATAAGACTTTTTTTTTCATTGTACCAACCCTATATCACTGAATGCTTTTATACCAAGTATGCATAAACATTGTTATATGTATCACATGCACAGACTTCTATACATTTTTATGTTCAAATTAAATCAGAAACATACTACATACACATATTACATGTGTCTGTATGCTGCTTCAAATACTTGGTATAATAAGATATACTGGCCCGTATTCTGAAGTTGGGTTAACTTAAACTCAGTTTTAAAGTTGTGGTTAAGTATGGACACCCAATTGTTACATAATCACTAACAGTAGAGATATCTTACTTCAGCTCATTTGACTCTCAAATAATTCATAATTGTCTAGGAAGTATAAATAGATGATTGTCTTCACCATCGATGAAGCAGGAAAGAGCGCAGTAAACATAAGAAACATACATGATAAAAAAAAATATACTTT
This sequence comes from Lytechinus variegatus, assembly GCF_018143015.1. NCBI lineage: Eukaryota > Metazoa > Echinodermata > Echinoidea > Temnopleuroida > Toxopneustidae > Lytechinus > Lytechinus variegatus. The sequence goes on along the minus strand of NC_054745.1, from coordinate 12,820,228 downwards.
TGGCTTCCCATACTTAAACCACAACTTTAAACCTGAGTTTAAGTTAAACCGGACTTCAGAATACGGGCCAAAATATCTTATTATACCAAGTATGTATAATCTTTATCTGTACTGCATGCAGGTTACTATCTGGTAATGGACTCTAGTCAGCAAGGTTTGTCAGAAGGAGATAAAGCAAGATTGTTCAGTCCAGCTTATCAACAAGTCAACCAGAACAGATACTGCAGGGTAAGACTTGGGAAGTGTTTCATGTAGCATCTTGTTAAGGATTTTTCAGTGGGAAACTTGCTCTGAGCCAATCGGATGTAAGGATTTCAGTAGCTTGTAACAAATAGTCAGTGATAACCACGTACTTCATGTTTTGTGACAAGGTCTCCTTAGATGATGTTACTTCATTTCATTAACAGTTTGAAGTAGTTTTATTTCTTTGGTAGAAACACTGTAAGCTTCTTTGAAATTTCTGCTTTTTGTCAAAGTATGATGATTTGTAGTGTTTACCGGTAATAAGATTTGGATGTTGCATTAATACCAGCATGTTCCACTGATACTTCTATTTGGCTTGAAATTTGAAAAAAATTTTTTTTTTTTTCAATTTGTGAGACTCCTCAACTTCTTTCTGGTATTTCGTCGTCATCAAATTTAATGGCCATACTGCAGAAAGTTTTTTGAAAACAAGTCAATGTAATTTCCTCTCAAACTGATGGATATCAATTATTTTTTAGTCATCCCGCCCATTTAGATATAGCGTTGCACACCTCCCATTTGTAAATAAATATGCTTTGTAGACTTCAACTCTCAAATCAAATCAACTTCTCATATTTGGAAAGCCTTGAAGCTTTGTCACCAATCCACTTGATGGTGTTGTTGATAATTCTGTCCATGAAGTCCTATAAATTGTTTCAAATTGTGTTTTATGCCATTTTTGTAAAGCACTTTACTGGTCTAGATATTTCTGTTCCCTATTATTCTAACAAAGATCATGTTGAAATTAATTTCATACAAGATATGGTGCTCATATTGTTTTTTACATTGTGGAAGCGCCGTGGTGTAGCGGCCCTGACTCACACCTTGTAATCAGAGGGTCGTGTGTTCGAATCCCACCACGGCATAGCCTCCTTTGGCAAGGCATCAATCCACATATTGCCACCCTCACCCAGGTGCTTATTGGGTACCGGTAGGAAATAACTGTCATTGTGGTTGGTTTCGCAAGTGTGCACCTAACAGGCTTCTTGAAAATGCTATGAATCCAGTGACCGGGTAATAATAATTTGAAGCGCTTCGAACAGTCGTAGATTGATAAAGTGCTATATAAATGCCAATTATTATTATCATTACTCAACCTGTTACTCAAATTTGTCAAATCTTTGAAATATTTATTTCATCTCTCATTAGTTCCGTGTGTGGTACCACATGTTTGGGAGTGACCTTGGAACCTTTAACATTTACTACCGGGTCGGCATTGGAGCCTATCTCACACCCCTCTTCTCAAAGACTGGACACTCTAATGACTACTGGGAGCTTGCAGATGTTGAAGTTACATCAGACCTTAATTTCCAGGTAATATTCTTTTATATATCACAGGTATCACTCTTTATCAATCTAATGACTACTGGGAGCGTGCTGTTGTTGATGGTATATCAGATATAATTTTCAGGTGATATTTATTGCTATATCACAGATAAAATTTTGTATCACTCTAATGAATATTGGGAGCTTACAGATGTTGAAGTCATGACAGATCTGAATGTCATGGTAATATTTAATGTTATATCACAGAGCAATTCCTCTGCTAAATAAACATGTATGTAAATACTTGCTATCTGCTTAAGGATGTTACAAAAATTGCCTGACTCCAATGCATTTTATTGAGCTTTCTGCTTTATGAACTAATTTCATTTAAAGTTGTAGATACATGTATTGCAGAAGTCATAAGAAAATTCTAGGAATAATCCAAAAGATGTTTTCTACTTTAATTGAAGTAGTAATACATGTATCTTTTTTTTGTCCCTGTTGAATGTGAAAATGTTGTTTTACCCCCAGAAATGGTGAATTATGCTTCCTTCAACATACTCCACACAAATATTTTTTAAGTCTTTGTTTTGTGTTATGTTTTTCCTAAGATTGCTATTGAAGATGTAAGAAAAAAGAGTCCAGTTGGCATTCTCTTCATATGTTGCTATTCTTTTCTTTTCTCAGATTGTCATTGAAGCTCTAAGAGGCAATGGTCCAGCTGGTGATATAGCAATTGATGACACATCTATAACATCAGATTGCATCAGATCACCATGTGAGTTCAAACCCTAGCAATCTAAAATCAAGTTAACCACAGATATTATGTGCATACCGGGTGTCCGCCTCCGTCTAAAAATATCCTGTTATTATCAACACTTCTCAACAACAATGCTGATTTTTCTCACAAAAAGTGGATGAAATGCTTTTATGTTGCATGCATATAATATTAAACATATCCAATAGATAAACTTCTTGTTCCATTGATAGTGTTCTGACCTTCAGATTCAAGGACACAAGAAAACTCATATCTAATATTTTGGTAATTTTTTAGATTATTTTTACTTGTCTATGTATCTTTACATTCTGTAATCTCTTCAACCAAGTATGTTCATTTTGATGTTTAACACTTGCTTTAATTCTGTCTCTTTTTTTTCCTAACATCTTTTCCAGCTGAGCTACCACCAGGTGCAACGTCGCCTCCTATAGTTACATATGGTCCATGTGGGCAGGGCAAATGGCAATGTGCTGATCTTAGCTGTATTGACTTGGATCTCTACTGTAACTATGAGGCTGATTGCTTGGGAGGGGAAGATGAGGCTTCGTGTGGTAAGAATATGAAGAGGGGCATATCTAGGGTGGAATGGAAGAGGGGGCATAGAAAGTGGGGCTAAATTCTGTATAATATTACATGAAACATGCTCTCCCCCCAAAAAAAAAATAAATTGCATATTTGGCAAAATGACAAGGACGAAAAGGGAGTTCTTCCCATGAGGGGAGGTATAATGCACCATTTTGGGTGAAAGGGGCATTGTGCTCTCTCACCCCCCTCCCCACCCCTTCCTTTGTCCAACATTCATCCTATTGTCTTGAATGAAGTAGTCTGAATATGTAGCCTAACTGCCCTGATAGGGACGTTTGCATAGTATGTCCCTCTCAACAAGTAGTATTTGTACTAGTCTTGTATCAGGACCAACTATTTGATTAAGTTTATCTGTCATTGAACTATTTTGATTAATTTATGTTGCTAATTGTTTGCATGCCTGATGTATCATGTGTGATAGGTATGTTTATGGTAACATATTCAAATTATAAAAATGTTACTCTCAACAACCTGAAAGCTTCCTGTACTGACTGCACAGAAACGTTTTAAGCACTAACAGAGGACCTTTTACAATCAGTAATATGGTAGCGAGGCCTAATTTTCAATCAATGCATTACTTATTCATTGAAATGTTTTGACTTCACAATCCAAAAGATGTGACTAGGCTTACTTTTAACGCTCTGTTAGCCTAACAACATTTCTGTGCAACTGGGACATGGAGACTGCCAGGCATGTAGCAACAACAGGTGGGAGCCAACTAGATTCTATGCATTGTAGTTTATTCATTACTAACAGGTGAAAGAAATGCATTTAATAAATGTGGGTCGGTCAATTGGAGGTGCACACCAGTTTTGATTATTGGTGTAGCTGCATTAGCTGTGTCATTTTCCCCTGCCCCTTTTTTTATTTCTTTCTTACTTTTCTTTAAATCCCAAGTACAAACCATAAACAGAACACAGTGCACTTAGAAACATCAGTATTAAGCACCTTATAAATGTTATGTATTATTAGTAGTAGAAGCAGACAGAACTATAATCATTATGTAATATTTTTTTAGGATCGTGTGACTTTGAGAGTGGTCTGTGTGGATACCAGGATGATAGCTACGGAAGCTTTGCTTGGAGTAGAGACCAGGGGAGTCTGATCAGAGATGCTGGAGGTAAGATGATTTGATATGATTGCAATTTAGGTACGAAAGATAGGGAAGGTGGTGATGAAGAAGCAAAAGAAGAAAAATAAAAGAGAGAAGGAAGAAGAAAGAAAACAAGATGAGGAAGAGGAAGAAAAGAAGGGGAAGAAGAAGTTATCAAAAAAAGGAAAGGTGGTGAAGAAGAAGCAAAAGAAAAAGAAGAAGATGAGGAAGAGGAAGAGAAGAAGAAAAGATAGGAGGAAGAAGAAAAGAAAAGGAAGAGAAAGAAAAAGAAGAAGAGGGAGAAAAAGATGTAAAGGAAGAAGAACAGGAAGAAACAACAGGAGACAAGAGAAGGAAGCAAAGAGGGAGAAGAAAAGAAAAGAAGAAAAAGGAGTGTGGTAAAGAGAAAAATAAGAAAACTAGATGAAAAAGAGAAGGGAGAAAAATATATCTAAAAAGAGAGGTGAGGAAAAAATTGAAAGGGATACAGAAGAAAAAAATGGAAGATCATTTTTAAAGAAGAACAAGAAAAATGATCAAAAGTTTCTAATCATCAAATTTAAAACCAAATTATTCCAATAAGGAACTATTCTATGGGCCATTCATTTTTTAGAGTCCTTTCCAAGATGCAGCTTTGATGGTTGCTGGCGACCATCTTTGATGGTTGCTGGCGACCATCTGGTGTATAAGGCATGACAAGGTCTTTTCAATATTTTGTCACCATTCCATTTACAGCTATCCATTTAAGAACTTTATTATGTGTCATTTTTTGTATCAAGGTTCCTACATGACAGTTGGCAGTGGCAATGGACAGTTCAATGAACCAGCTAGACTTGTGAGTACAGTCCTCCCTGACACTGCACCAGCTTGTACCCTGACATTCTGGTACACTTATCAGGTAAGAGACTGTATATTAAGGCTATTCTTTCAAACACTTACTCGAAATTCTAAAAGCTTTACTTTAACTACAGACTGTTGAAAATAATATAAATTAGAACTGTGATAATAATTATTTGTTGAAGTAATTACTGCAACATAAATAACCTACCTTCAGTATAGCAATATAAAAAGAGCAGATCAAAACAACTACCCCTCCCCCACCCCAAAGGGACAGCAATGGTTAATGAATGGTAATATTTTAGGAGAGGTTTGTAATTATGGTGTATTGCGGAAAATTGCAGCTCCAAAAATTTTCAGAATTGCATATTTGGGATTGCTTTCGATTTCTTGAGTTGTATTCAAATGCAATGTTTTCTATAACTGACCCAGATTAGTTTGAGTTGGATTGCAATATAGATATAACATGGTTTCTCAGGGAGCATTTCACGAAACAAAATTGATTTTTCTGACTTGTTAACACCTTCTTTGAATCCTTTATTCTGATTGGATAAGCGCAAATTATGAACTTTTTTATTTTATGAAATACCCTCTTTTTCCTTTCTAAGGTGTCAACTGCTGCTAATGTCCCTCTCACTGAGTTCTACATGCAAGTTGTAAATGCTAGTGATTCTGCAGATTCTGCTGATTTATGGAGGGCTCCCTCAACGGCAGTTGCAACATGGACTCAAGCTACAGTTGGACTAGGAAGACAAATATCAAGCTATCAGGTAAGAAATGTCTTAATGGTACAAGGTAATATGGCAATACACTCCCACCCCCCTTCCCCCACAAAAGAATTATGATGAATGAATGTATAAATTGATTAATAATTGAATAAATATATTTGAAAAAATATCCCACAAAAATCAAAACAAAGTAGAAATAGAGTCCAGGGTCCCGTAACACAAAGATTAGCGATTGATTTCAAAGAACAATTCTGATTGGTTCATAATCAGTCTACTGAGCAAGATGCGCATGCAACGAGGATCTTGATTGGTCATTTCATTTAGCGAGTAATCGCTAACCTTTATGTTACGGCGCCCTGTTCCAGAATTCTTACCATTTCTTTTCAGTATACACTCATAGAATTTCTTATTAACCAACTCAAAAGTTGGATAAAATACCTTGTATGAACTGACCAAGTATTGATTACAAAAATCCTTATGTAATTTTGAATACAACTTTGTTTAATCAAGTAACTAGGCATTTTAAAAGAGTGCATTCATGAGTCGAGGGTGTGAAACCTTCAAAAGGCCTGTTGCTCAGCAATTGTGAGACAGAATTTTCGATCGCATATTTATTTCTTTCATAATTCAATAATCAGAGCCGCCAAGTAGTACTGAAAAATTAAATAGATATTGATGGTTTATACAAACGTGTGATTTCTAAAGTTTCATTTTCATGTGTTGCCTTTTTTATTTCTTGGAAAATACTGATTTCCTCATCAAAATGCTGATTTTCAGTTTCAAAGCTACTAAAATGTTCTTGTTCATGTTGCTAGCTCTTAATTAGGCATAATTTTTGCATAGTATCTAGTGTGCATTTTATTTGTTCAGTCTTTGATAGGTTCAACCAAGCGTGGTTTACTCATGCTACATGTACTTTCTCCTCCCCAGATCAAATTTGTTGTAGTCATGTCGGACGATGATGATGTCGTTGCTGTCGATGACATCATGCTCACTGGATGCAAGGTGGAATCCTATAGCCCGTGTGAGGTTCAATGCGATAATCTTCTGTGTGTTCCATTCTCCAAGAAATGTGACTACTCCGATGATTGCACGGACGGGACGGATGAAAGGACATGTGGTGAGAAAAAAAATCAGTATTTTACTGGAGTAGTATTCTGGGGCCATTTCATAAAGTTGTTTGAAGGTTAACAGCGTCTTTAAGAATGAACCTTTTTCTACGTGCTAAATCATCACCAATGAACGTTTGGTGTATACCATTTACCACAATAAATAAGGGTGACCAGTTGTTCTTAAGGTCGCTCCTGACTTGTGTAACAGCTTTACGAAACACCCACCTGGGCCCGTAACACAAAGGTTAGTAAATGATCATAGAACATTTTCCTGCGATTGATTGCATTGACAGAAATGTACAATCAATCGTAAAAATCAAGCATACGATCAATTGCTAACCTCTGTGTTACGGGACCCTGGTATCAGAAATTGCCAAACATGAGGTTGAATATAACTTTTCATTTCCCCTCAGAGAGAGTTATGTTTTGCCCAAAGCTCGAAGTGCTGAGAGAAAATATTTTTTTGGGGGGGAGAAATATAGCTTTAGAGGGAGTTGAGATGTTATTTGCATCTTTCCAGTCAATATCTGTTATGTATCATATATGTACATTCAGATTTTCCATTTGCTTTATGGTAATTTTTTTGCAGCTCTGATCCATCTGAATAATATTTTTTTTAACACAGCTAACATGTGCTTCAAGTAATCAATGTGTACACTGTAGTGCATACATCAAGCAAACTTTCAGCTTTTAAGCAGTGAGCGATGTCACCTCAGTATATATACAGTCGCCATTTACAACGCAGTTATATTCACCGTGGTGACATCAAAACTTGGAATAAAACAATTGCTCTCCTTGCAGCTATGATCATGTGATGGCATATTGACCTATCACTGATATGAATCTGAACAAGCATCTATTGATTCCTTGAATATTGGATCCCATAATTTCCATGTATAAAAGGTTTGAACATGCACCCTCAGGGTTAACAAGAAAGAAAAAAGTAATTTTTATAAAAGAGATACATAGTAATGAGTTTGTACAATCTCTAGTAGATATGAACCAATTTCTCTATACATGAGCAAAGCATGAAGCATCAGTGAGTGTTGGCTATACACATCCATATTAACTAACTACATGTATTTACATAAATAGTCTTAAAAATTATGGAGACGATCTAGGTCAAAATGAAGGATAATGGTAAAATATTATTCAAGAATTGCCAATTTGCACTTTTCAATAGTGATGATATATTTTTCATTGCATTGCAAAATTTGTAATAATGACTAGGGTAAGTCATATGGTTTTTATTTAGGAATGGCTAAAAAATTATGTATTTAAAATAAAAGATATATATCTCTTTCCGATGATGTACATCTATTAAGTGTCTTATCTGATTGTTTAAACTTTATGCTTCTAAGTACAAGCCAGTGCAAGGTGCACATAGTGTAATATCCTCAATGGTTTTTTTTTGTTGTTCTCAGATTTATATCAGAGATGTGACTTTGAAGCTAATCTTTGTGACTGGAGCCAGAACAGAGAAGATGATCTTGACTGGTTGTGGATGACGGGTAATCAAGGGGCGCAGGGTGGTGCCCCTGGTGTTGACCACACCCTAAATACTCCCTCAGGTGAGTGTTCATTGGTGATTGGTTGTGAATGAAGGGTAATTAGAGGGGGCAGGGTGGTCGCTCTCGTGTTGCCAACACACTAAATATTCCATTAGGGGAGTGGTTATTAAAGATGATCTTGATTGGTTGAGGATGAAGGGAAACCAAGGGGTGCAGGATTGCACCCCTGGTGTTGACCACACCCTAAATACTCCATTTGGGGAGTGGTTATTAGAGATGATCTTGATTGGTTGAGGATGAAGGGAAACCAAGGAGTGCAGGATTGCGTCCCTGGTGTTGATAACATCCTAAATACCCCATCAGGTGAGTGTTTAATTGTGATTGGTTGTGAATGAAGGGTAATCAACAGGGACGGGTGGCAGCCAACTGGCGCCAATCTCACCCTGAATAATCATAATGGATCTCTTGTAAAAAAGTACCATACAGTACAGTATTACAGTATTACTATGGTATTACCATAGTATTACCATAGTATCCATGGTATTCATTAGTACTATAGTACTACCACAGAAGTACCATACGGAATCGGAAAGTACTATTTGAAAATACAGAAGTACCATAGTAATACCATATGAATACCATAGTAATACCATAGTAATGTACCATAGTAATACCATGATACTGTATGGGGTTTTTTTAACAAGGGATAAGAGAGTGTAATGGAGGTGATCTTGATTGGTTGTGGATTCTGGGTAGTCGAGGGGTGCAGGGTGGCGCCCCTGGTGTTGACCACACCCTAAATACTTCTTCAGGTAAGTGTTTATAGGAGCCTATCTTGAAGGTTGTTGATACCGGTATTCAAGGGATGCCGATTGGTGCCCCTGGTGTTGACCACACCCTAAATACTCCATTGGGTGAGATACTGACAGCAGTTGCTTACACTTCAAACTTACCATTGTAACTTGCTAGGTTTCTCAACAGGTTTCCCTTTATTCTCTTTGTTATTATTTTCTTATTCTGTTTTTTCTCCCTCTTCCTCTTCTTGTTCTTTATCTTTTCCTCATTCTTCTTCTTTTCCTTCTCATCTTCTATTCTTCTGCTTCTCATATACTGTTTCTCTTTCTCTTCTCTTCCTTTTCCTTTTTTCTTTCTCAATTTTTTGTCCTTCTCCTCTTCCTCCTTCTATGATGTGAAATGGGACTAATATAAATTATCCTCTTTCATGATTGATCTTCTTTACAGGACACTATCTCTACCTCTATACCTACGACACTGATGTCAATAAGAGAGCAAGACTTGATGGTCTTGTTTATTCTCGGCCGAATACTGCTGGTGATTGCCAGGTGAGATATATTTTATGTTTCATTACTTACTTTTGAAATTCGTTCTTACCATGAGGAAATATTTTAATGGTTTCCTTAATTTTTGTCCGTAATCATGGCAATCACATAGTGGATTTCATTAAAATTGAGCCTCTTCCTGATTATGAACTGTTTATCATAATCTAATCTATTGCATCACAGTGAAACAAGAACAAAAAATACTGCTGAAAAAATGATTTGTTTTTTTTAAATGAATCTTTTTAAAATGAATTATGTAATTGAATTTTGAATTGAACTTCTTTCGTCAAGGACAAGCACACCAACGTTATGACAAAGGGCAGGGGTTGCCTTTCATAGCACCAGTCAGTAGGTGTGTAAGGTGATGACATGTCTTGCATGATTTACTTTTGCCTGAATGCTCCTGGTCAAATGAGACTAAACGAAGAAATGATTCCAACAATCAAAATATCCAACCTTTATTAGCAACATGGTGTTATCATCATTATCATAAAGCCATCTGTATCATCGATATGTGGAGCGTTGTGGCCCAGTGGATTAGTCTTCAGACTTTGAAACAGAGGGTCGTGGGTTCGAATCCCAGCCAGGGCATAATTTCCTTCAGCAAGAAATTTATCCATATTGTGCTGCACTCGACCCAGGTGAGATGGATGGGTACCCGGTAGGATTTATTCCTTGAACGCTTCAGCGCCTATTAATACGGTGTCTCAGCTACAGCCAGGGTGATAATCTGATACCAAGTATCAAGGCGCAGTTGAGTATATGCACATAGTAACTGCTCTATATAAATAGATATTTTGTTATTATTGTTATTATCCATATCATCTGTCGTTATCAATATCGATCTATGATTTTGTTTTCATCTTCCACACAGATGAGGTTTTGGTACCACATGAACGGTGCTAACGTCGGTACACTGAGGGTCATGACCCTAATATCCCTCTCTGATTACCCACAATCCATCTGGTCAAAATCAGGCCCACAGGGAGATGTATGGCTGAGAGGTATCGTTGACCTTGACTCAGGAAGTAAATTCCAGGTAAGAAATTTGTGATTTTGTTGCCCGTTGCATAAAAGTTACTATTATGGTAACTTTGTCATTCAATGGTAACCACTATGCTGCCCAATTTTGGCAAAAGGAAGCAAATGACACATCAGTTAAATTTGAGTTATTGTTGTTTCTGAAACACCCTTTGTATGTTGCACATTCAGACAAATTTCGAGGAAGAGATGATCGTTCTATGGAAAGATATTGAAGAAAATATGCTGTTAAATTGCATTGACGCCTATGTAATGACAAACACATATTGCTCATTTGCAACAAATGATACTTTTGCAACTTGCTTCCTCTTGCCAAAGCATGGTAATGATGATCAACAGCCAATCAGAATCAAGGATTTCATGCAAGTTACCAATGGATGGTAAAGTTAACATAATGGTAACTTTCATGCAACGGGCCTCGGGCCAGTATTCAATTTGATACTTAAACAAAAAATTTGAATATTTTACCCGGTATTTCGCTCAAGTAAAATACTGTACCATTTTTGGTATTTAATTGCATTGTTTTGAGTGATATATTTTGTTGGAATGGGTGAATGTATGTTCAAGTGAGATTTTCATTTATTTTGTTTTTCCCTTTAGGTTCTAATAGAGGGTGTGGCAGGTGGCAGTGATGACCACATGAGTCTTGATGATATATCATTTACACCTGGATGTGTAGTCTCACCAGACCAGACCCTCCCCATAAAGGTTACTCCTTCAAGTAAGTACTGCCATCAATTTTACAACACAATGGTGCATTACTAGATACATGTATGCGCAACTTTATGTTTGCCACTAATGTGTTTCTGAATGTTAAATTAAGATTTAGTTTGCACAGGATGTGTAGTCACACCAAATGAGACCCTACTTTTTCGAATGAATATATCCATGGATTGTACAACAATACAACGTTGTATAACTAGATATGCATATTTATGCTCTGAATGAAAAAAATATTTTTAAATGTTGAAAAGTGTGAAGTGTGCATCGGATGAGTAGTCTCACCCGATCAGACCCTACACACTCCTGCCAATAAATGTATCCATGGATTGTACAACAACACAGGCATTTCTGCTCTAAAAAAGAATTGTGAATGTTTAAAGATAAATTCCAGTTTTGGTAACGATCTCAAAATGACTTTTTGCAGAATCTAATATAATGACCACCCAAGTGTCTGTTTGTATGAATAAAAAATATGTGCCAAAGGATTCTGGAAGAAATTGTGTAATTGCTGAGAAATAAGCAAAATAAGCGCGGATTCGGCCACTTCCGTCGGGTCTTTATTCCAGCAATAATAATACACTGTCCCACGTGTGCCTATCTGTGTTGGTGATGTTCAGTGTGAACGTTTTTCAGCGTAGATTTCAAGATTTCACAAAGTTCAGTTTATGTAACTGTACCAGATCTAGATCCTCGATGATATTCTGACAATTAAGCTTGGTTTTACAGACTTTCTCATGAAATCAGCATTTACTGCAACTACTGGAATTTCTCTTTAACAATGATGAAATTTGAAGGATGAACAAGAAAAATATTATTTCTTGTTCTCTCTGTTTCAAGGTGCCCCTCACTGCAACACAGGTGAACGATCTTGTGATGATGGATCCTGCATTGCTATTACTAAATTCTGTGACTTCAAGTTTGATTGCGATGATGGCAGTGATGAAAAAGAATGTCGTAAGTTGGCAAAGTATCATTTTAGGTTAATTTGTATATTTTGTAATGTTTGTAGCTTGTTTTATATACATAAAACCTGATATTCAGTTAGCGCCATAAGTGTCACTCGACAGGATGTTCACTCTTTAAATCTGCGCCACTATTATTAATAATTTTTTTTTTCTATTGAAATCGAGTAATGTAAGCTATATAAAGAAATATATTTATTGAATTCATCATTGTTCATTCACTTTTGTTTTTATTTTTTACAGCCTTGGTGTGTAGATTTGAACATGATCATATGTAAAAATTTATTTGTTATTTATTATTGTTTTCCAATCTTGTTCATTGTCGAAGAGTAGAAGAAAAATATATACCCAAATTCAATTTTGTTTTGATCTTTACAGCTTCAGTATGTACATTTGAAAATGATATGTGCTCCTGGGAGCAATCTATAAAGAATCATTTTAATTGGCTAAAACACAATGACTACACTATAAGTATAAGGAAACAAAGTCAACCCAAATTTTTGTTTTGATCTTTTACAGCTTCAGTATGTACATTTGAAAATGATATGTGCTCATGGGAGCAATCTCTTAACGATGATTTTGATTGGCTGAAACACAACGATTCTGATTCGTTGGAATACCTTGGACCGGATACAGATCACACAATGAATAGTCCTAATGGTGAGTTATTAAATCTCTCTCATTCTCTCCCTCCCTTCCTCCCCAAACCTAGCCTTTTGACAAGGCCCTCGCAACTTTGCTCTATTACTCGTCAGGATACCCGAGTGAACGCGCGAGCCAAACGACTTGTCGTGAGGGCAATTTAGAACATGACTTGCACCGCTTGTCACCGCTATAAATTATTCATGAGTATGCTAGTTAGTCACCCTCCGAATATTCCCCAATCAGAACAGCAGCTTCGCATTGCCTTTCCTCGTGGTTCGTTCGCTAACGGGATCGGAGGTGTGAAGTCTGTGTATGGTGCCTGCGACCTGCATGCGAAGATCTTTACACACCTATGGCATACACACTGGGATGCTCACGTTATGCAAGATACGTTCGCTGATTCCGGCTCGGAAACAATGGTTAACATAAGAAATCAAAGTCAGGTTCCCAAAAGCCCAGTGGCCGTGGCTGAGCGCCGAATCCTCGCACTCACTCGGCTTCTTGCGATTAGTCTTTTCTCCAGTCGTATAGGAATGTGATGTAAATATCACAACAGACACAGGGCCTTGTTTAAAGGCTACCCTAAACCTGTCTCTTTCTCTCTCCAAAATCAAATGTGTTATCTCAAAAACAAAATTGTTGTGCTCAAACTTATGATATTCCAACACTCCTACCACAGAATGATGTCACAGACTTGGTGGGGTTTTTTACCTGATTGCTATAAGAAAGCATGAATGTTCGTAAGAAAGCAACTAGAGGATTGACAGCTTAAGGTCCTCTCAGAGTGACCTGGTAATGAGGATTAATGCCTTACCAAAGGGTACTAGTGCACCAGGTGGGAATCAATCTCAGGTCATCAGAATCTGAAGTCCCCTCTCTACCAACAGAGCTGTATACCTCAATAAATGCCAGCTATATAGTGAAAACCCTAATTTCGAAACATGCTTCTTTGAGTTATTATCAAGTAAAAGACCTTGCATTCATTATTATATTTTGTAACTTATAAAACAGCCCATAAACTTAATTGGTATATGATTTGTCATTTACACATTATATTGCTTAAATTAGGAACCTGGGCCCGTATTCCATAAACGAGATAAGCATGCTTAAGTCAAAAATCTAAGCATTTTGTCTTATTTTTCTGTCTAAGATAAAAATCTTAGCCAAAACGCGTATTCCATAAAGAATTGGCTAAGAATTTTGTCTTAGAATTTGGCTAAGAGGTTTTGCACAACTAAGACAGATATAGGATGAATGGCTAAGTAACTTTTCTTAAAACTGCAGATTCTGTATTCCATAAATACAACATGGCTAAGAATTTAGCCCTAACTTTAAGACAGCTGTGAGTTGTCTTAAGTGTATTAGTTTCAAGGTAATTCAGCCAACAAAATTTTATAATTTATACCTATATTGCATTTCGAGCTCCTACCTCATTTTTTAAACCGATTTTCATGAAATTTTGAACACACATCGGTCTTAAGGTAAGGAGGTGGAAGATGTTTTTCTTTTTCAGAAATTATGTTGCCATGGTAACAGTATATTATGGCCAAAATTTTGCCGTTTAAAATACTTCATTAATTTTCTACCAATACTCATGAAAGTTGGCTCACACATTGGATTTGAGGAAAAGAAGTGCAAGACACATTTATGCAAGTGTCGGAAATTGTGTTTCCATGGTAACGGTATATATTGGCAAGAATTATGTATAATTCTTGCAGTTCTAACTACTTCCTCAGTTTTTAACCAATTTTCATTAAATGTGGCACAAACATTAGTCTTGATGTGAAGATGTGCAAAACATATTTTATGCCTACATAAAAAATTGTGTTGCCATGGTAACAAAAAAAATACCAAAAATAAATGAAAATCTTATGATTGAAATACTTTATCAGTTTTCAACTGGTCTATTCTCCTAAAAACTTGGCATACACATTAGTCTTGAGTTGCAGCTGTCTAAGACATATTTTTGCCTGTATCAAAAATCATGTTGCCATGGTAACGAAATATTATATAACGAAAATCTTGTAGTTCAAACTCTTTCATCTTTTTCAACCAATGCTCATGAAATTTGGCACACACATCAGCCTTGAGTTGAAAATGTGCAAGAATATTTTTTGTCTGTATCAGAAATCGTGTTGCCAAGGTAACAACATATTATATAATGAAATTAGGTGAAAATCTTGTGGTCTGAAACCCTTTTTAGTTTTCAACCAATTCTTATAAAAGTTGGCTCACACATTGATTTTGAGGTATAGATCTGCAAGACATAGTCTATATTGGAAAATTTGTTACGTGAACCAATTTTTCTGTGGCCGGTCGAGACAAGTATTTCCTAATAAAACCAATGTTTCGCAATTGGTAGCAAACTGATCTACAAATAAAAGAAATGTGATTAGACATGTGAGAATCAAAAACTATACCGAGATTGCGACAAGAACTTGACAGATTTACAGTGAGGCCAGAAAATGAGATTGAGTCGATGTGGATTTTACTAAGATGTACCAGCACTTTGGAGCTAAAAAGAAGAAATTCACATTTGGCTGGATTCAACTTAATGCTAGATCCCTAGCCTGCTTCCTTTTTCAGGCCTACTGTAAGATGAATAGATCTAGACTATCCTACATTTACTATTTTTTAGAACTAGAATCTATATTTTGATAGAGTCTACAAGTCTCTACTTTAGATCTCGACCTATAACTATTAACACCTAGATTGTTATAGTTCTACTTCTACTAGATCTAGATAGGGTCTAGCTTTTAGTCTTATTTTTCTTCTAGATCTAGGCCTACGTTAGAGATTCTAGATCAAACAGTAGACTAGTCTGACTAGATCAGCCAGTCCTAACGTTAGGGCTACCGGCTAGGCTAGAAATAGAATCTAGAATGAATAGAAGAAAGTATAGCCATAATACTATAGGCTAGGTTGCCTAGACCTAAAGTAAATTTTTATATAAATGTGGGCCTAGGCCCCAGTCTAGACTGAGCTATTGGTCTAGGCTTTACTTTAGGCCTGTTTTCTAGAAACCTAGATCTAAACAAACTCCCCAAAATATATAAATTAAGAACTCCTCCAAACAAACATAAGGACCTAAAAGAAAAGTAGACCTAGATCTACTTAGAATCTACATAGGCCTAGATGTCTAGGTCAGGACTAGGCCTAGATCTAACTTTAGGCGTAGACCGTAGTTGGCAAGCAATGCATATGCCATAGCGATAGGCCTAGCAGTAGCACTGTAGACAGGAATAACCGTCGTTTCTGGGAATTTATTTAAAAGTTTCTGACAATTTTTACTGTCATAGGTATCACATTGGTGAGATTAGGGTCTAGTCCAACTTAATGTTGTTAGACTGTCGAGTGTCGTACTCGTAGTTTAGCAGAAAAAACAAAATAGGCCTACAGTCGGAGACAGAAGCTTTTGGTCTAGGGCTAGATCTAGGCCTAACTCTAAGTCAGATCTATTCTAGTCCTACATGTAAATCTATCCCTGTCCTAAGTAAGGCTAAGCCAGGCTAAGTCCTGAATGTTGTTCTAGGCCTAGACCAATACTAATATAGGTCTAGGCCTATATGATGTATTATATAGATTCAGTCTCGGTTGCTCGATCCACTATGGGCTATGGCATGCCACTACTATTAGACTAACGAAGGTCAAAGTTACGTTTTGCAGCCTTCATGAAACTAGTAAAAAAAAGTAAAAAACAATGACAATGTTTAATACTCCTGCAAACAGACGAATATTATAGATCTAATTGGGCCTAGGCTAGATCTAGGCCTAATGTTAGACCCAAGACTAGTCTCAAAAGTTACAAAAGTTTTCCCTTAGGGGGCCTAGGTCTACTTAAACTGAAGATAGAGTAAAGATGTCGAGAGGAATATATTCAATTTATATTTTGACAAACAATACATGAAAAGTAATATATGGGACTGATACACAAAAAAACTGTGCAAGTCACTCGGTTTGGGATTGAAATGTTTTGGTAATTAACAAAAATATAGATAAGTTGAATTAAAAATGCTTACCTTATATGTGTGATGAATGCTCTTCTCTTACTATAATAGTTGTAATTAGTTTCAATAAAATCCAAATTTTTAAGAAAAAACAACTTTAGTCACATTTTTGCAAGTTTGTTGCAGTGACCTCTGCAGCAATTTATCATTAAGAAGGTCACTGAAGGTCATAGAATTTGAGACTTTGGCTTAGCCATATTGCCTGACTTGAGACAAATGTCTTAAAGTTTATAGAATATTGTTAGGGAAGATTTCTTAGACAAGCAAAATGCTAAGACAAATTGCTAAGACTTAAGCAAAAAGCTTATCTTGTTTATGGAATACGGGCCCAGTTTCCCCCAAAATTATGGTTGTTCAGTAATGAGCTGAAAAGCTGCGGGAGGTGTTGACTTTATGGAGGTGACGGCAGAAACTGATATAAAGATTTTACCCGCCCGGAACCGACCCGACCAGAAGTTGCGCGATCAAAAAAAAAGGATAACTTCATATACTTCGGCCTAACCTTACTCTAAATCCATGCCCTATATACATTTGAACTTTAACTGGTAAGAAATACATATAGCAGATTTAAAAAAATAGGGTTAGAGAAAGGGTAGGGGGAAGAAATTGCGAACTTCAATATTGTCATTTAACCACGCACAGCGCGGAAGCAAATTTCATATAAAAATATAGAGCAAGAAGGAAGGAGTTTCTCTTTTGAGAAGAAAAAAAATAAAAAGGGAAAAAAAACACAAAGCTACCTTTCCTCCCTTTTCCTTTCCTTCTCTCTTTTTCCCTTCTTTTTTTTTGGGGGGGAGGCACCCACCCCCCCTGACTACGCGCCTCTCTGCCTCATAATAAAACTATTAGCCTTGCTCTATTATTTGTTTTCCTTTTTTTCTGCTTATCGTCTTGTATATAAGTTATATTATTTTGATATGCTGTCTGTATTTTTAACAGATGTGAAATAAACTGAATTAATTAAATTGATATGATTTGTCTATTTCACATTTGACTTCAGTTGTTGTCTTAGGTTTTTTGGCACAGCTATTGAATATGTGTTCTGTTTAAACTGTTTTAATCTTTTAAAGGAATTTACTACTTTGTGGATGGAGCTCAACAGGCCAGCGCACAATCAGCCAACCTATTCGCAACCCTGGTTGGCCCCAGGTTCAGCCAGGCCGGTCGTATGTGTACCGCATCGGTGTGGTATTACTCGTATGGTGTGGAGTATGGTTCGCTTGCTCTGAAGCGCAAGGTGCTGACTGACGAGAGGACGCTGATGGTTGTGGATGCCGGGAATACTGTGGAGAGCATGTGGATGAAAGCAGAAATTCAGATCCCGCAATGTCTTGTGGACTTCCAGGTATGGTGTCTTCAGGAGATGATCCAAATTTAAATGAAATGATTATGAGAATAACAGTATTAGCAATGATCAAATTACAATTTCTACTACTACTAAAAATTAAAAAAATCATAGTGATGGTGATTACAGATAACAACGAGGTTGAAGATTGCAATTATAATGCATGAAAAAAGCAAGGGAGGGAGGAAGGAAAGAAAGAAGAAGAGGGAGAAAGAAAATAAGAGGAATGATATGAAAGATCGAAAGAAAAAAGATTAGGAGAAGAGGAAGAGTGAAGGAAGAAAAAAAGAAGAAAGAAAAACAAAAATGAAGAGAAATAATAGTAAGAAAAAGAAGAGGAACCAGAAGGAAGAGTGAGATCTTGTTGTAATTATTTCATCATTTTTTTCCTTTTGAATTTAGTGGATAAATAATTTCTGAATGTGTTATAATAATTATACATGCTTATATAGTGCTTAACATGAAGGTGTTATGCTGACTGATGTCACTATCTTAACATCTTTCTTTCTCTCTCATACTTTTTAATCATGTCTCTTTCTTTCTCTCTTTATCCTTCTTATCGTAGTTCCTTATCACTGCAGAGAACCGCCAAACCCAACCCTACGCTGGAGGCTTTGCCATCGATGACATACGATTTGATAATTGCGCATACGACACATATACTCCTGTTACATGCGAGGTCGGGGAAGCGAAGTGTGGTACCGGCCAGTGTTATCCAGCTGATAACAAGTGTGATTTTACAAAGGACTGTTGTCTTGATAATACGGATGAATCAGATTGCTGTAAGTTGATTAATTAACTTAATTGAGTAAGTTTATTGAAAATATATAAATTGCTTAATAAAATGGAAAGTTGATGAAGCATATGTAAACCAAGTGGCAGTCTGCCCTTCTGAGCATGCTCAGATCAGTTCACATCTACTATAGATCCAGAGCATTGTGACATCATTACCTTTGTATGTATAGAGGGCACCCTACTGGGCATGCTCAGTTCAATTCTACTGTAGATCCACAGCATTGTGACATCATCTCTGTATACGTGTGTGTCTGTCTATGTGTATATCATCATTCTTATGAAGAATTTTCTCTTGATATTCTTTTTGAAATACATTTTTTTTCTTCAGCTCCAGACAACAGTTAAGGTATCTAAGAGTTGAATAATAGTGTATGTAAATGCAAGTATATTTGTATTTCTTTAACTGCATGCAACAGATATGATTTCCCAGAGTTGAATAATAGTGCAAAAAATACAATTCTATTTTGTTTTTTCTTTAGCCGCCTACAATAGATGTGATTTTGAGAGTGGTCTATGTGATTGGGATCAGATGACAGAAGATGATCTAGACTGGGCTACAGTCCAGGCCTCTACATCACCCTATCTCTCTTTTGATCATACGTTAGACAGCAATAGTGGTAAGGAAAGAGATGAAATACACAATGAGGAATATTGTATTCGCTGTTGTTGTTTCTTTGTTGTTTATTTGTAGTCATTGTTTGTTACTTTTATATGTATGTATGTATCTTTTTGTGCTGTGTCCTAAGTAAAACAGTGTTTGATTTACTCACGGGGCCACCCTGAGTAAACAAAACATATAGATAATGAAATAAATAAACAACAGTTCTATTTACTCCAATTCGAAAGGCCTTAATTTTCTTCAAACTTAGGCTTTGAAATTTTCTCTTCATCTTGTCACACCCATAAAACATCTTTCTTTCTTGATTCTCTCTCATTTACTCACAATTATTATATTTTGCTTGCTCCCACATTTTTTCCTCTATCTCTCACTTTATCCCTCTCTCATTCTCTCTCACTATCTACTTTTTTCTATCCCCTCACGCATTATTTTTTCTCTATCCCTCTTTCTCTCCCTCTCACATGTTTATGTCTCTCTCTCTCTCTCTCTCTCTTTACATCACTCTCATCCTCTCAGGTTATTTCTTGGTAGTCAGCCAGTACCAGCAATCATCACCAGGTTCATCTGCTCAACTTGGTAGTTTCATTATCAGTCCAGTGACGACAGGATGCTCGGTAAGTCTTCATCCTCTACCTAAGTAAAAACAAACATCCCTACACCCTCACCCTCTCTCACACACACACTCACACACACATCGTGACAAGTTGCTATGCTTAGCATTGCATTAAGATAATTTATAAAATCATAATTGTGGATTTTATCTGGATAATAGAGGAGGAAAAGCCACATAATTGGAAGTTATCGTCATAGTGCTTGTAGCAAGATAAATCTTGTTGAGATAATATTACACGTTGTTGTAACAAGATCAATAATGGTGGAAGTGTTTGAATCATTGTAGCAGGAGTAGAGATTGTAGTGATTGTGACAGTATAAGTAGCAGTGCACATTGTAGAAATAGTAACAGGAGCAGGTTTAAAATAGAAGTAGTGCTAGAAAAGGTATTAATTGTATTATAAGTAGTTGCAGTATAAGTAGTAGTAGTTGTAGTAGTAGTAGTAGTAGTAGTAGTAGTAGTAGTAGTAGTAGTAGTAGCATTAGTAGTAGTAGTAGTAGTAGTAGTAGTAGTAGTAGTAGAAGTAGTAGTAATAGCAGTAGTAGTAGTAGTAGTAGTAGTAGTAGTAGTAGTAGGGATAGAAGTAGTAATTGAAGTCATTATATTACTAATAGTATTAGTGATAGGAGTTAAAATAGTACTAATAGTATTAGTAATACATTGTTGTAGTAGAGATAGTAATAGAGGTCAAAGTAGTCATACCAGAATGAATAGTTGGTCATTTCCCAGATACTGATACATAACATCTTTCACACACCCTATCATATAGATGAGGTTCTACTACTTCATGAGTGGAAGCGATGCATCCATAGCCATTAAGACTAGGACTCTAATAGGAGGTCACATGACCGAGCAATGGGGAATGTCAGGTGACCAAGGATTGACATGGAATCGAGGATCACTCCCTCTTGTCAGTGATGATGCATTCCAGGTAAAAAGATGCTGCTGTGTCTTGAAAATGTGTGTGTTTTATTATATATGTGCCAATAACGTTGATAACTTTATCCCAAGACATAGAAGATAGCATAGGCCATTAGTAAAAATAGCCTCAATCAATCTTTAGTAGATGTGTACACGTTGGATTTTTTATATGTAATATAATATAATAATTTGTATAGTACAGAAACTATGTGCATGTATTCTTTTGCACTCAATAATGCAGTTAAATCTGTCTATTATGTCTACCCAAAAGAAACACAAGAATGGCAATTGTAGACAGGTGACCTTTACAGACAGATACTAAAGTTTGTATTACTTTCAAATGGATGACAATTTTGGTGGCTACTATAGAATGGTGTTTACTAAAGACAATTGGCCACTAAGACATGTTTGACTGTACATTTGCCACCAATATCTATCATCATGAGAGGCATATGGGTCGAAAAGTTTCTCATAAAACGTACAAGATAGCACAGCCTAAACGTTGAAGGGTAAAATTGATACCCCGCAGGATGTAAAAGCCTATGTAGTAAGCCTATGAATTGAGTCTTGGAAACCTGGTTAGAATGCTCCCCAGGGAGTGGAGAAAGTGGATCCATTGTGTGCGGGTATGCCAGGGTCTGATGGCTGGGATGGTAATAATTGCAATGTAAACTGCATAGAAACAAAGTGTAATATATGCGCTTTATAAATGAAACTGTTATTTGTTATTTTTAAAATATAGTTGATTGAATGAATCCCATTGGCAAGGAAGAATGAGGATTAAATAATACATGTAGATGTTAGATTCCATTAAGTGTTTAAGTGAGGATTGTAATCACTCTGAAAGCATGGTATTGAGTCCTCAGTGATGACCAGTTGTTCAGCAGTGGCATCACAATAAAGGCTCAACTTTTATTATTAGAAGCATGAAAGGAAGTTCTTCTGAAATAATTTAGGTCAGTTTTTTAAAGGCCACAGATTTCTTTCATTTTTTAAAGACCACAGGTGTTTCTTTTTTTTTCTAACTTTAGAGAAATTAATAGATACAAAAAATGTCTTGACCCGGGCAAATATTTGTTAAGGAATGCTAGTTTACCAGTAATTGAATGTATCAGTGTATTCTTCTTGGAGATCATTCCTCATTTCTCTTCCCTCTTACAGGTTATCTTTGAAGCAACTAAAGGCGTAGATACCAATGCCTTTGTAGCTCTTGATGATATTTCATTCACACCTGAGTGTGTCCAGTCTAGCACCCCTCTACCAAGAAGTACTACCACCCCTCCATCAACCACACCCACTACCAGAGGTATTTTTATTACCCCTCAGTTTCATGTTTACAATCCTATATTACCTTTAAAATCAAACACATCTATTACCAAGAGTATGCTTTACCACTTAGTTCCATTAGTGCTATTTAGTTATTCTTGATGGTTATCATTCACACCTGAGTGTGTTAAATCTAGTACCCCTCTAACAACCACACCCGCTACCAAAGGTAATATGATTGCATCGTTAAAATCCCCATTTTTTATGAAGGGTTATAGTCTAGTACCCCTCTAACAAGAAGTACTACCACCCCTCTACCAACCCCACCCTCTACTATAGGTATGCTATTACCCTTAATTCCTTCCCTACAATTTTCTTCAGACTATGTTTTATAAATGGATAATCTAATACCCCTCTACCAAAAAAAGTATAACCCCTCTACTGACCACACCCACTACCAGAGGCATATGATATTACCCCTTTTTTAATGCTATCTTCAAATTCCTCTCCGTACTGGTTTCAATATTGTACCCATCCACCAGTACTACCTTACCTCTGCTTACCATGCCTACTACACGTGGTATGCTATTACCCCTCAATTCCATCTATAATCCTCTTATTATCAGATTAAATGCTAAATATTTAAATTCTTACCATATTGGCATTCAAATGGTCATTCCAAGTCCAGGGTTGGGCTATACATCCGCAGAGCACCTACATAAGAATGACACTGGTATTTCAACAACTCTCACATAATGGTGAGCTATCAATAATGTGGTTTAGACCATGTTAGTGAAGTCAGATTAATGTGCGTCCCACGCCAACACCTTAACCAAATTAGAAGCTTTATTGGTAGTCAATTTATATTGCGCTTCCAACACCAGTACAACCACCATATTTGAAATCACCAAACATCAATTACTTGAACCTTTTCTGATTGAAAAAAGCAGTTATAAAAAGGCATAAATTTCTGATGATTTTCTTTTTGATATTGTCTGTGCAGTGACGTCTCCACGCCAGATTGAGACAACAGTGACATCAACTACCCCTAGAGAAAAGCCTACACCAGATAGTCAGACAGGAGGAAATTCAGGTTAGTTCTGCTAAACCCCTAGAGGTGCTCGTCTTCCATTAGGCGACACTTTAGTTGCAGTATCTCTTTTCTAGGATGCTAGCCATAAATGGTGATGAGAAAGACAAAGAGCATACTGAAAATGTTGATACCAATTCCAGTTTAATAGATGGTGCCGCTTATGAGTAAAGCCAATTATTTTCAGCTGATCCTTGAAAAAAGGTCATTGACATGATAAAAACATTAAAATCACAGTTTAAAAATTTGCAAGTTGGCAACTTTTTATTATGTATTTGCCATCATCACACAATTTGACTGATGTTTTATCAATATTTCAATGTTTTCCTTGAAAATTAATTAAAATTTTTTTTGTTGCCAATTCAAGGAGCAAATTAATTTTGATCTCATGAAAGCTTTACTCTTCTCCATCCTCTTGCAGAAACGGTTTACATTGCAGTTGGTGTTATCTCTGGGATCTTAATTATTCTTATCTTCCTTGTTTTGGCCTACCTACTAGTATCAAAGAAAAGGGGGTAAGTTAGTCACACAACTAGCATGAAATTGATCTCACCAAAGTTTAGACATCTCTTAAAAGGCAAGAGTTGTGGATGTTAGCAGGAATCTTGCAAGTATCTTCTATTTGTTTATTTATTTATTCATAAATCATTGTATTACATCTCAGATAAAAGTAAGGATTGAAAGAAAGCTATCTTTAAAGAAGCTTTGCAGGATTTCTACTATAAGACATGGCACTGACTTGTGATACAGTGCTTTCCTTGGGCCTGTTGCATAAAACTTTTGCCATAAAAAACTGGCAAATAAACAAAAACTCTGGCAAACAAATTTATGCTGTTGAAAATTACACATTAAAAACTGTGGCAACATATTTGCAAATTTTTTTATGTCAAAGGTTTTACGCAATGGGCCCCTTAAATCACACTTAACTCTTGGTGAGCATTTCATGAATCAAGTAATGGTTTTCACTGACCAATGTAATAAGCTAATGAATAGGATCCTTGCATCTGATTGGCTGAGAACGAATCAGTCAGTGAAACAGTCCCCTGATGTGACTTTTGGTGGCAGCGGTGGGATAGCATACCTGGGTCCTATGAACATAAAGCTTAGTGGTTGACTATGAGGCTAATTTCTAATTTATAGGGTCCTGATGGAGTTTAGACCTTAGCTCCACATTTCTTCTTCATGTTCAATTCTAGACTCTAAGATTTCAATTCCAACCCCACCTCCAACAAACAGATTGATCAAGAGGGAGGCCAAGGATTGAGAGAGGAGGGGGAGAAAGAGAGAAATAGATTGAGAATGACAGAGAGAGAGACAAAGTGGGCATTAGAAGAGTGTGAGAGGAAAAGAAAGACATAGAGAGTGAGAGAGAAAAGAAAAGAGACTGATAATCATGATATAACTTCCGAATCCCGTGATACACAACATAACATCATGCCATCATACTGATACAGTTAGAACAAAACGGTAAGCACTTTAAGTTAACATTCCCATCATTGTCTGTTTTTCAGAATTAAGCAACCGGTAGATGAAGTGAATATACCTGGCGCTATGGAGAACCAAGGATATGATACTGATCTTAACATCACGGCTGTAAGTATGCTAATCAGTGAATGAATAACGTGAGGGAAACGGGTCCTTTCAACCTCGTGACAGCCATAATCGCTCCTGAAATTCCTAAACTGGAATGCTTTGGGGCAACCATCTTTTCTACAGTTAACCCAAAATCTGCTACATGACCAAGCATAATTCAAAAACATTTAGAAAATAAATATTTTTCATACTGCTGAACAATAAGATATGCATTTGAAGCGTAATGACTTGTTGAGGAAAAAAAAAAGACATTGAGTGAATAGACCTAAAAATTCAGCTTTTGACCCCATGTGGCAAAAATAGCCCTTAAAAATAGAAATCTTTTCCTAGCCTGATACTAATCCAAGTAGGGGGTCGGGCAAGGGGGGGCTCATCACACTGAATTCATCTCAGTTGGTTAATTAATAGCATGCATCCTCCTGTTCTGAGGTGGGTCTGTAAAGGTTTTTCATATTGTAAGTCACTACTAAAATATGGTCATGGAAGTGCTGAAATGCAAAAGAAAATGGTGATATCATACTTCAATCATTTACCATAGAAATTGTAGAACAGTACATTATTTTGTAACAATCAATAGATGACAAATTCATTGTCATCATTGCAATTTCATTATTCCTTTAAAAGTAATATATGTGTGAATATTTATGATTTTTCCTCCAGTTTGCAATGCATGATATTGATACCAATATGTTTGGAGCAAGTGGAACATACAACTCAACTGTAAGTATAGATGAAGACGACAAGAATTAAATTCAGAATTCCCTAATTTCGTTTTTTTAAAGGGTGCCATTTCATAAGAAGTTGCTATGATAGCAAGCAAGTCTTGCTAGAATGTCTACTACCACGACAACATTGAAAATTCTCCTGGGGGCCACTTCCATTCACGAGTGGATACCATGCGCGACCATGGGGTCTCGAAAAGCACCCTAAACATGTATTTTCCATATTCTATACCCCTTAAAATGTACCCCTTAACAAGTATTGGCATGTGAAAACATACCCTTAACAAGTATTGGAAACAAAACGATATTCTTTTTTTTTTCCTGAAATGAACCCCTAAACAGGTACAGCGATATTTTATTGGTATCTCAATTGTTACGTCGGTCGTCAGTTTTACCTTTACCCTTTACATACCACACCTTGCGCACCTCATATTCTGAACACGTATCTTTTAATTTTGTTTTATCATCCCAGCAAATTTGACCCTAAACATGTAACTTTCCTAGCAAAAAAGATGCCCATTTTTTATTATATTAGTATTTTTGACACCCTTATCACGCTACGCACGTATCATGCCTTATCTTGAAAAGACATCTTTTTTACATGGTTTTTGGTCGCGCATGGTATCCACTCGTCAATGTAAGTGGCCCTCCCTAGGATATTTCCTCAGTTATTAGGGACAAGTACATTTTCACATCTTTCATAGTAATTATAACAATATGCAGCACATATATATCACTTAGAAGAGTATTTCTAAGTATTTCATGAAACAATTTTCACTGACTCAGTATAAGCTATCTGATTGGCTAAGAGCAATTTAGTCGGTGAAAATCAATGACCAGATAATTTATGAATGACTCTCCATTCTCTTCATTGACATCTATAGCTTTGGGGAGCCGGAGGGAATGATATTTTGGAACTTACATCCAACTAAGGGGAGTTGGCCTGCATAGGTATTTGGCCTTTGCCAATCCCCTACATCCACTGCATTTTGGTTTTACCATTTTCTTTTGTCATATTTCTTTTTTTATGTATTGATCAATTTTTTAATTGTTTATATTATTATTGATGTTTTTTTAATGGTCAATAAATTGAATCGAATTGAATTGAAATTGTACATATTATTGTACCTTTTAAATGGATGTGAGTAAAGTGAATTTGAATAAACCACCCTCCTTAGTCATGTATTTTAAGTTCACTAGTGATTATTCCTAAATCTTGTTTTCTTTCTTAAATTTGCAGACATCTGGAAAAGAAGGCTTCTCAAATCCTACTTATTCAAACCCATCAACGGATTATCCAATCAATAACGATACAACAGCGTAACCTTTCAAAAACCGGCACATGTCTTTTCTTATGCATCTTATGCATCAATTAAATTACTTATTAATAAGTTGCCTACTGAATTGTCCAATTTTCAAAGCTTTTGTACAGAGGCAATCTAGTTTTAGTACGCGAAGGGTTAAAAATACAATTTTTAATGACACAAAAGTGT
Source organism: Lytechinus variegatus (assembly GCF_018143015.1). Taxonomy (NCBI): domain Eukaryota; kingdom Metazoa; phylum Echinodermata; class Echinoidea; order Temnopleuroida; family Toxopneustidae; genus Lytechinus; species Lytechinus variegatus. The sequence goes on along the minus strand of NC_054745.1, from coordinate 12,792,900 downwards.
AACCCTTCATTTACTATTATCCTATTGACTATGGAATTCTCTGACAATCTTGTGATTGTAGGCAAAGGGGTAAAAATTCCTTTACATTTTTGTTATATTTCAAGATGTGCTTCAGCCATCAAAAGCTTTTCTACCTTTTACATTGTCATTTTTTTATAGTACCCATGTACGTTTAGTATAATAATATGATAGAGATTTCTTTCACGAATCGAATCCTGGACAAATTTTTGATAATGATATTGCATGTATTTGTACAAGGGAAACTTGTTATACTCTGATGAATAACATGTCAAAGTTTATGTGTCTATATCAGTAAGTAGCCCTTAAAACAATGTAAACAACTCTGATTTTTTTTCATTTTATATGTATTTAATTAATAATTCCAGTTTGAATGTGATTGTTTCATGAAATTGCAATACGTTATGTCAATAATGATTCATAATAATTATCAAAATTGAAATTATGACATGTATGTACATTATATTTTGTATATAATAAAGCTATCATTATCATGCACAAGGCTGTATATTTTGATGTAGGTTGTATGTACTAAAAGAGAAAAGAATATGTGTGCTTTATATATTTTCATTTTCATTAGAAATTGGGCATTGCACGTATAAAAATACCAATAAAACGTTTAACGTTGACAATAAATATGTATTAATGTTCTGGGGGTATGCATACATGTATATGCGTGCTATTTTTTCATGTGCTAGATATTGATATGATTTTGATTTATAATACTTGATTTATGAAAAAAATGTAAAGATTATATGTACTCATCTAATTTCATGTAGCGATAATAGCAGCTCGCCATGGGATTTGACATTGGCAGTTCTTGTTAAAAGTACTCACCATGGAGAGGAGAAAGTGCATGATCTTGTTCAGGAGAGCAAGGATCTGATATCCAGCATAATACTTGATCTGTAAAGGGCTTATTAAAAAGATATTCCACTGCTTTAAGCAGTTTATCGTTTCTTATTCAATATCTACATTGTTGTTATTTTTGTTGTCCAGGTTACATGAATATTTACGACTATAGATTATTGATATTCTATTTTTCTATCAAGGAAATAATGATCGAATTTTCCCACTAATAAAAACCTTATTTCCATTATTTTATGTTTTTTTACAACTGTGAAATGAGAGTAAATATCAAAATAAATTTGAATATGAATAAAGTTAAGCCATCAACTAAGTTATGCACTCGGGATATGTGTCTGTTTAGAATCTACATAACTGGCTTCATATTCTATTCGGTCTAATATTCTTTGAATGTGACATCCCCCCCCCCTTTGTGGCCATGGGGGTTGGTTGGATGGTTGGTTGGTTGGTTGGTTGGTTGTGAAAGAGAGGTTTAGAAAAAAAAAGATGAGAACAAGTTAGATTAAGAATAACTGGATGAAAATCTTAGAAATCAATTGATTTGCAATTCCTGTAATTTTAATTTGAAGATAAAAATGTTTGGGTACACATTTCTTATTTTTTCAAATTTGTTTCAGTGTCGCTTTTATTCAAATGATCCACCTATAAAAAAAATCACATTTTAGAATATCAGAAGTTGACGTTTTGCAATTTATTACCGTCCATTGCCACTCGACAACAAAAAATGGGGAAATGGAGATGGTGTATGATTAGGTTTATAGCTCATGTGTAGGCCTAGGTTATTTAAAAAAGAAAATAGTGCGTGTTGGTTCAAGCTCGCATAGGCCTACTGTCGATCCCTGCTCTTGTCAATATTTTTTCCTTTAGTTAGTATCCAAAATATTGTGTGATAGATGTGAAATTGAAATCAATATCGAAAATACTGTGTTATTGATGTGGAATTCCATGAATGATGTGAAATTGCTGGAAATGTCAAGAAAAATCAGTGGCATACAGATGGGGCGGGGGGCTTGGGGCGCTTGCCCCCAACATTTTTCACGACTAAAAAAAATATAAAAGGAAAGACAGAAGAAAGAAATGTGAAATTTTCTGAATATGATGTCAAAATCTACCACCAAAAAGTCTTTCATTAATGAAAATGTTGGATATTTTGCTTGCTGATCGCTTCCTTCGCTCTCAACATTTGGTAAATTTGGTCCGATCGTTACGTTCGCCATATCTCGCCCCCTAAAAAAATATCTATCATTAATCATGTGTTACTAGATACACTGTTTTAAAAAATGATAAGGCAGGGGAAAAAAGAACATTCTGCAGAAAGCAATAACAGAATCATTCTGGAAATTCATAAAACAGGATTTTTTTTCTGCAATATCAAAACAGGTCTGTTTAAAAAGGGGAAAATTTGTAAGGTTCCATACACAAAATATCAATTAGATTAGATTAATTGATTTATTTCATTTCTTTTCTTTCCATTTTTGACATACAAGTCAAAAATACATAATTACAAATACATAAATACAATTACAAAAATGAACAAAAGTAACGACCTTACATTTGCAAAGATTGGGCAATTATACAAACAAAATACGATACTTATATCATCATTTCATATAACTTAACATTCTTAAAACCATGGGTATTCGTGTGTTTGTAAAAAAAAAAAAAAGAAAGGGATGAAATGAAATTTTCCTGTAAGATTACGCAATCTGGTACGATTACAGATGTTCTTGAGCATGGGTGTCGATCGGTATTCTTGGTTGGGGGGATGATTGACACAAATGTTCTTGTGGATGGGGATATTTCAACATTACCCCCACTTAAATCACAAGTTAGGACATTTGGGAGTGGTTGATATGCATGGTGTTCTTGGAAATCCCTTCAATTTGTTGTAGTGTACTATACTTGTATAATTTTTTTTGAAATTTCAATTTGTGTTACAAGTAAGCCTATTCTAAACTCATACCGAGAAAAAATGACAAAAATTGACTGGACCATGTACATAGTGATCTGTTTGTTGAGCATGATGTATACACAGGGGCGTCGATCCATTTTTTCAGATGGGGGGGGGGCAAAATTATGAATCAACGTTCCAAAGGCGCTCGATCACAAATATATATATATATATATAAGTAGTGAACACAATGGGCAAACGGCCCCTCATTCACTACACTGTGTGAAAGGTCTGGATTTAGAATATTTTTAATTGACTCGTGTACAAATAATTTAACTTAGTTTTTTTCTGATAAAAGTTGAATTATAACACGTATGTCTATGGGGTTTTTCAGTAATGAATTTTATTTAGGAGATATTTGTAAGGACTTTATTATTTTTCAGTAATGAATTTTATTTAGGAGATATTTGTAAGGACTTCATTATTTTTCAGTAATGAATTTTATTTAGGAGATATTTGTAAGGACTTTATTATTTTTCAGTAATGAATTTTATTTAGGAGATATTTGTAAGGACTTTATTATTTTTTTAAGACTTTCACGACTTTCATCCTCTTTCATCTTTACAACTTTCATCTTCTACTTTACAGTCAGACCGCAGGTCCCTATGCTAATGAGCAAAAAAGCCAGATTCATCCAAATCATCTCGTGGCTGAATCCTCCTCCTTGCAAAATCTCGTGATTCGTGAGATTTTGTTTCTCTAAGAATTTACCTGTTTTAACCTCAAGTTATATGAAATATTATTGCACCATCAGATAGAGTAAAAGTTACTCTTTCATATTGGTCATTTATTTTGTATACAATATTTTGTTAAATAAGTAAATTTCTGGCCTGAAAGTGTGCCTCAAAACTGAATTTTCTTCCTCTGTTTTCTTCTGTACTTTCTCACAATGGCACTCTTGATATGCGGCACCTTTTAATCGGGTCAAGATCACACTTTTCCCACCAAGGTACAAGACGAGATTTCTGAAATTTTGTACTTGCATGAAATGCAGAGTCCTGATTGGCTGGATAAGGTTCACAGAACAACAGGCGCGGGGTATTTGAGATTACCACATGGGAAGTGTGACCTTCCCACGAACCCAGGCACTGGAACCGTTGGAATTTGCCACTGGGTGGTCTCTTTGACCAATCAGAGTGCAGTATTCTTGTTTTCAAACTGCTTTATGTACTTGGCAAATGAAAAGTGTGATCTTGACCCGATTAAACCAATTCTTATTTTGAAACCTATATCATTTCAAAGCATACATATTCAGCTTTATCATGATATAAAAATCATTTGGGCTCAAACATAAATAAAGTGTGAAAATAGCAGCTTTTGTCAGGTGAAAATATTTATTTTGTAGCATATTTTAGATCAAACTTTTAACCTATGTTACAAAATCCTTGAATAAATCCAAACACATGACCTGAAAGAATGATTCTTCTTCTTTACAATGGTACCAAATTCATGAAATTCGATGCATAATTAGAGTAGCAATGACCGAATGAAAAGAGGTGTTTTGGTCCGCATCAAGCTCATTAAATATGCAAAACAACTCAGTCATGAATATCACTTGGATGAAAGAAGCCACTTTTTGGGGACCTGCAGTCTGACTGTTTACGCATTTCATCATCACTTTCACGACTTTCACATCATCATCATCATCCTCTTTCAACTTCTATATTACGACTTTCATCTTCTACTTTACGACTTTCATCCTCTTTCAACTTCTACATTACGATTTTCACATCATCATCCTCTTTCAACTTCTACATTACGACTTTCATCATTTTTCAACTTCTACATTACGACTTTCATCATTTTTCAACTTCTACATTACGACTTTCATCCTCTTTCAACTTCTACATTACGATTTTCACATCATCATCCTCTTTCAACTTCTACATTACGACTTTCATCATTTTTCAACTTCTACATTACGACTTTCATCATTTTTCAACTTCTACATTACGACTTTCACATCCTCTTTCATCTTCTACATTACGACTTTCACAACTTCTACATTACGACTTTCATCCTCTTTCATCTTTACGTCTTTCATGACATATTTTTACTCTTTTCCAAACAATGTAAAATTGATACAGACTAATACTGTAAGAAACAACACATACAATATTATTATTTTGTTTTTCATGATTTGTTATTAATAAGAATGATCAGTCATATATACATCACAATCTTAAATAACATTAGGATTCATAACACAGCATTCATATGTACATCACAATCTTAAATAACATTAGGATTCATAACACAGCATTCATATATACATCACATTATTACATATGGTTATTTACTGCATTACAAGATTCTTGATTATTATGTGAAATACTGGAAAAATTTATTTTCTCGGTATTTTTGTAGTTAAGCGTTATACCTCTGACTTTACAGGTACCTGGAACCTCTTTATTCTGTTTGGTGGACCTCAAGAGAGCAAATTATGAATTAAAATCCATATGGAATGGTATCAAAATCATCCAATAGAACACGTTTGTCGTAAACAAGATGTGTCTTGCGAACTTCAATAAAAACAGGATGTTTTCCAGATGCTTTAAAGATTGCTAAAGTCTTACCTATATACAAGAAGGGGGACAAGTCTTTGTGTACAAATTATCGTCCTGTATCCCTACTTTCAGTTTTTGATAAATTATTTGAAAAATTGATGTATGCAAAGATAATATCTTATATATCTAAATGTAATATTTTATACACTAGACAGTTCGGTTTTCGTTCTGGCCATTCTACATCTATGGCCCTTCTCGAATTTGTTAATTACATTACTACAGCTTTTGAAAATAAGAATATTGGTCTTGGAATATATCTAGATTTGTCGAAAGCGTTCAACTCAATAAATCACCATATTTTATTACGGAACTTGCCATTTTATGGGTTTAGAGGAATTTCTTTAGCATGGATACAGAGTTATTTATATAATAGAAAACAATTTGTATGCATAGATGGTATTAATTCTAGATTGCTAACACTTAATGCAGGAGTTCCGCAAGGATCCATTTTAGGCCCGTTATTTTTTCTATTATATGTTAACGATATGCAATATGTAACCCCAAACTTTCGTCCAATCATATTCGCAGATGACACAAACCTTTTTGTATCTGGTAAAAATGCCCATGAAATATCTAATATAATTACTTTGGAACTACCAAAATTGGAGATGTGGTTTTTGGCTAATAAATTACTGGTTAATTCTCAAAAAACTAATTATATGATATTCAAACCAAAAAATAAAAAACTCTCTGAACAAATCTGCGATGTTACAATCAATAATTTTAATATACAACAGGTATCAAACACCACATTTCTTGGAGTGACAATTGATGAAAATCTTACTTGGACTCCACATATTAATATCATCCTGCGAAAGATCTCGTATGCAATTGCTATATTATACAAACTAAGACACTTTGTTCCTTTGAAAATATTGATTAATATATATAATGCTATTATCCTTCCCCATCTGTCTTACTGTATTGTAACTTGGGGGCATTGTGCTAAAATTCTTCTAAATAAATTGTATGTTCTACAAAAAAGAGCACTACATGCAATTACAAACTCTCATCCGAGAACTCCATCTGGACCTCTTTTTAGAAAATTTAATATTTCAATTCTTTTTTTTTATTTCAATTCAATTAATATGCTAACTATTAATTTATATGCTAACTATATTTCAAATACATGAACTGCAAGTTGGATCATTTATGTACATGTATAATAAAAACTTGCTTCCCCATATTTTTTATGATATGTTTAAAATGACAAAGGATGTCCATACACTTAATACAAGACATGCTAATAACATGTATATTCCTCTGTTGAAATATCAAACTTCACGTAAATCTGTAAAATATTCTGGAGTAATTACTTGGAATGCAATACCTGCTAATACAAGATTCTTGATTATCAATCATATGTGAAATACTGGAATCGTAAGGAACAATAGACTTGTACTGACATGTCTGTGACGTCATCCCTTTTGTCTTCGTAAGGAACAATAGACTTGTACTGACATGTCGTGACAAATCAATATCTATCTCTTTTTACATATGATGTCAACAGTTAAGTATTAACTCTTACAACATAGTTATTTTTATCAACCAATCAGTTCAATATCTACGTGTAAAAGAAGTGTATATAAGGGATAAAGACCATCTTTAACCTTCATTAGTTACGATCACGTACACTGAGTTGAGTTCGTACGAAAATACTTTGCAATCTTAACGGAGGAATGGAAATTGCTATCAAAAATGCTATGGCTTTGGCACGTTCTACTCTGTCACCTTTTGAGAGGAAAGACGGTTGGGATGTAGATTTCTCGGATCGGGAAAACAGTATCTATTTCCACAATCATCGGACGAATAAGACGCATTGGGAAAGTCCGACCAGTGGTGTAAAATTTCCAGTTCCTAGAGGTTATGATGAAGCTGGTTGTGGTAGATTAGCAAGGAAGTACCAGGTTCCAATCATCCCCAACTTTCCTAAAGGATTGAAGAGACCCAGAACACCTGAAGCAGCAACATTCACGAAGGACATCAAGAGAGGTGAAGATAGACAGGACACATCGAAGGATGTCAAGAAGGGAGGAGATACCCAGGAAACGTTGCAGATTGATGAAGAAGAAAAGTTCAGAGGACCATTTGGGGTGAGTACTCATCTATTAAATAAATGAAAAAGAATAATAAACAGAAATAAGTTATCTATTTAATTAAATTCAACAGAACAAAGTTAATTCTTATGAAATGTTATACGAAAGGATCTAATTAAAATTCTTTTATCTCATTATTTATCACGTTATCATTAAGAAATATTTTCATATTTTTATCTTAATGTAGACTATACATGATACATCGGAAGAAGAACCTCCGAGGAAAATACAGAAGAAAGATCATGAAATGAAGTTGGATAACATCTCACTCGATGATTCAACAACCAAAACCAAGAAAGATAACATTCAGAACAACGAGAAGGAAGTACAAAACAAGTCAGAAGAGATGTTTGAATTCCCCGATGATGTCTGGTATTATCGAAATATCGGAGGTGGGCTTAAAAATGGCAGAGGTAATAATGTTGGGTTTGTATGTAAAGCGTTGTTCTGCTTACGAGCTTAAGATCCTTTCATCATACAGTCACTAATTGAAATCATTTTGGCAAGAAAATGCTTGAGTTTAGTCATATAAATGACAGAGTATAGATCTTTAATGACAAAAAACAACATAATATTTCATCAGTTTTTATAGCCCATTTCGTCGACAAAAGTCCGGTCATGGATGATATTATTATGATGTAGCCTATCTTTATCATCTTTACCTCTGCCATTATTACCTCTGCCATTATTACCTCTGCCATTTTTACCTCTGCCATTTTACCTCTGCCATTTTTACCTCTGCCATTTTTACCTTTGCCATTTTTACCTCTGCCATTATTACCTCTGCCATTTTTACCTCTGCCATTTTTACCTCTGCCATTTTTACCTTTGCCATTTTTACCTCTGCCATTATTACCTCTGCCATTATTACCTCTGCCATTTTTACCTCTGCCATTTTACCTGGCACCGTTCACAGATAGTTCATCTTGGAAAACAGATATATCCACATAAAGTAAAATATCTTCAAGAGGCTTATCACGATGCAACTTCAAAACCTTACGGATATCTTCTTATTGATCTTAAACCAGATACAGATGAACGTCTACGAACAGAGATATTTCCAGGAGAAGGACATTATGTTTATGTTATGAAATAATCGACAGAAGGATAAATACTATAAAATCATTGACACATCCTTAAGGACTTCATTTCATGTATAAATACCAACAGAGTACGACATTAAAGCTCATTCGTCATGTCTCAGAGGTTAAGGAAGAACGTACCATATTTACACGTATTGGCTCGTGGAAACATCGCTCAGAGACAAGGAATACTAAAAGGGGCAAACTCAGACTTAGTTAAATGTATCTGTGAATGTGCTCTCAATGTACTGAAAGGGAACGTACCATTATCATCACATCATAAATCTAAACTCAAAGGACATAAGAAATCATTAAGGTTTCTAACAGATAAGAAGGTGACACTCCCACGTAAAAAGAAACTGATTCAACAGAATGGTGGATTTATCGCTGCCTTAGCTGCACCTGTACTTGGAATTCTTGGCGATCTTATCATCGGTGGAATAAGGAGAGGAATTGCAAAGAGGAAACAGAGAAAACAGAGGAAAATATCATAGATACTCAACGATGGAACATACTCGAAAAATGGTACTTATTCCCCAGGAATTAGCCCATCAAGTTCAGACAAATCACTATCATGCACAAGCTCCTACCTATCAAGGTTTGAATGGCCTGGATGAGGAGATGCAAACAATACTTCGACGTCGTGATATACCTAAAGATGAGAGAGTAAAACTATATCAACAAGCATTGATATGTCTGTGAAAGTGGAGACAGAATCGACGCTAGAAGAAAATACACCAAGTATGAAGTTATGGAATTCAAGAGTGATAGATAGTGTTCCCAAAACATTAAAGAAAAAGGCCGAACAATTGATGTCATTCATCGAACAAGCACCAAATAATATTTTACACTTCAACCAAAAAGGTGAACTTGTATCACATGAAAAAACTGTGGAAGGATCTCATATAATTGATTTGGTGAACGATACTTTAAGATTAAGAAAAAACTTTAATCCAAAAGGATGGCAAGAGTTTGTAAATGCTCTCGCTCAGATACATCCACCGCAAGAACTTATAGGGAATCCCGATCGATGGAGATATATAGAAAGTCGCAGACAGAATCGATTGTTCAACAAAGAATCCAGAGACGATGTTCCATTGTTTGATGAAAAGACCGAGGACAAAAATATGTATGCCAAAACCACACACATTCCCAGACGAAAACAACGTATGTCTAGAAAGCAGAAAAACAACGCATGGGAATCTTATTAATACAGAGGTAATTGACCATAATTAATCATTTCACGTTAAAACATTGTGACATACAACATGGGTTGTGGACCACCATCCTTTGGTTTGGAATTGAAACGAATCAGATGTGTATTTGCATGTTGTAAAGCCAACGTGAATATTAATTCGAGAGATAACACAGATGGAGAAACTGTTAAAAGAGGTGTACTACGATCCAAATCATCCAGCAGGATTCGGTGGAATCGATGTTGTTTTCCAAGCCGTAAAATCCCTCAATCAAGGGAAAGTAACGAAGAACAGAGTGAAAACATGGTTAAGAGAACAACCGACGTACACATTACATAAACCTTTAAAAAAAAACGGTTTAAACGTAATCGTGTTATTACATATGGTATCGATCATCAATGGCAGGTAGATCTGGTCGATTTACAAGCATTTGCACGTGAAAACAATGGTTACAAGTATCTTTTGACATGTATTGACGTCTTTTCTAAATATGCATGGGTTGTCCCTCTTAAAAACAAACAAGGTCGAACTTTGGTGGATGCCTTCCAACAAATATTGAGAGATGGACGATCACCCAGTAAATTACAGTCAGATAAAGGAACAGAATTTACCAACAAATACTTCCAAGAACTCCTAAAGGACAATGATATCTATTTTTCACCACGGACAACGAACCTAAAGCACAAATCGTCGAAAGATTCAACAGATCTTTAAAGGAACGTATGTGGAAATATTTCACAAGTAAAAACACGAGGAAATGCATAGATGTTCTCGATGGTATGGTGACAGCATACAACCATAAACATCATTCAAGTATCAACAGACCACCCGGGGGGCCACTTACATTGACGAGTGGATACCATGCGCGACCAAAAAACACGTAAAAAGGATGTCTTTTTCACGATAGGGCACGTTACGTACGTAACGTGATAAGGGTGTCAAAAACACGAAAATAATGAAAAAAGGGTATCTATTTCGCTAGGAAAATTACGTGTTTAGGGTCGAATTTGCGGGGATGATAAAACAAAATTAAAATGTTTTAAAAAGGATGTCCTTTTTGCCCCAAAACTTCGTGTTTAGAGTCCGATTTGCGCGAGGTGTAGAAGGTGGGGTCGTATACTAAACCAAATAAGGTTAAGCCGACGACCGAAAGACCCGTAACAATAAAACATTCCTGTACTTGTTTAGGGGTTCATTTCAGGGAATATTTGCCAAGAGTATCGTTTTGTGTCCAATACTTGTTAAGGGTAGGGTTTCACACGCCAATACTTGTTAAGGGTGCATTTTCAGAATATGGAAATTACGTGTTTAGGGTGCTTTTCGAGACCCCATGGTCGCGCATGGTATCCACTCGTGAATGGAAGTGCCCCCCCCCCCCGGGACAGATCACCGATTCAAGTAAATACAACTAATGAGAAGGAAGTATGGAATACACTGTATAAAGAAAAGTCAAACGAAATTCCATACGATCAACGTTTCAAAGTTGGCGATAAAGTGAGACTAGCAATGACAACACGTCCATTCAGAAAGGGTTATTTGCCTAAATGGACTGAGGAGATATTTACTATTGATCGTGTAATCAAACGGAAACCAATCGTGTACAAGGTTATAGATTATGAAGGCGAGGAAATAAAAGGAACCTTCTACAACGAAGAACTTCAGAAGGTGATAACACCTCGAGATGACATCTACAAAATTGAACGTGTACTAGGGAAGAGAAAACGAGGAAAAGTGACGGAATACCTGGTCAAGTGGCAAGGATACCCCGATAAATTTAATAGTTACGTTCAGAATATACAAACGATTGTTTGATCATGGCTGTTACATCTTTAAAATCGTTTTACGTTACTCTACCGAGTAATAGTTCAATGCTTGACTATCCAGATAACACACTGACATCATACAAAGTACAACTTCCACAAACGATCATTCTCGATGGGGATTGGCTCTGTGGAATATCTGAAATATTTTACCCTAGAAATTGGTTGACATACAGAGCGGAAGATAATAATTCCCAAATGTGGTACTCCTTCGATAGCGGAGAAACATGGACACAACATCAAATGACGGATGGTTATTATTCCAACATTAACGATTTTCTAGAAAGATTGTTATCGGGTAGAATGGGAAATAAATTGAAATTAGACTTCGACGAAACATCTCATAAAATTTCAGCACACATTATCGATCCCTACTTCGCAGTGAAATTTACTGGAAGAATGGCAAGTATGTTAGGGTTCAAAGATGGGGAAGTACTGACAGGGACCTCTGGAGCTTCGTATCCTGTTGATATGGGCTATTCCACGGTTACTCACGTTACATTTGGAGACACCTTGACTAATACTTGGAGCTGTAACTCCATTATTATTGATAGGAACTAAACATCTCCTTTAGTTATCACAACAAAGTACACAGTCTGACTATCCTTTGTGTAAAAACAAAACTTGGGAAATTATTATGCTCCTGGCAAATCTTTGGAATGTGTCGGTTACTCACGTTACATGATTTGGACCAACCTGTGGAATTGCCCATATGTCAAGAACGCATGCTCTTTTCGTATACTCTGATATAGTGGAATATCAAATCGTTGGAAATGTTAGAGCTCCTTTACTTCGTACTGTCACAGTTAAAGAAAAACATGGACGTGATGTTAGCGTAATATACGAACAACCACACTATATACCAGTCAACAAAAAATTAATCGATACCATTGAAATCAATATAAGAGATGCCATTGGAGAGAAAATACCATTTCAACGTGGGTTAGTGGTGGTGAAACTACACTTTAAGAAAGTAGCTCCTTCCATTCTTGATCAATAAAAAGTGAAGTAGATTCAACATGGTACAAACACGATTTGTGTCACCAAAATCTTACAACGATTATTATCTACACCAAGTTGGACATGGTACACCAGTATTTTCAGGAGGTATAATACAACAAGGATATGGAATAGGTGGTTTATTAGCCAGAGGTCTTCGTGCTGCACTACCTATATTCAAACCCCTAATCAAACGTGGAGGTCAAACACTTGTCAAGAGAGCCATGAAACACGGTGCTAAAGAAGCGGTTCAAAGCACTCATTCAATGAACAAGGTTATGATATAACCTTGTTCTCACTTATATCTCCATGTGTGGCAAAATAAGGGTGGCAAAGTTTGGCTTATTTTCTCTTTTTCTTTGGGGCAAATGCTTGATTTTTTTACACCGACAGTTTCCATTACACCTATTATTCATACAACTTGGCTCTTATTTGAATTTGATTCTTTAAATTATTTTTTTCTTAATTAAAAATAGAGATCAAAAAATGAAAATTTTCTTGCCATATTACTTTCCACCAATAGAGGGCGTACAAAAAATATGCCCAAAATTCAAGTTTTTGAGTGCTCTGGTGAATACAAAAATTATTCCCAAGTTACTAATGAAAAATAAATTGCAACTGTATGGAAATTAGTAATTTTGGTCACAAAAGTGATATTTTAATGATTTTTTAAAGTGTGTGCTCTGTACAACATTGGCATACCATAGTCCTACCTGTAGATTCCCCACAGGCAGGGTGGTAGCAGTGAACAAGTGGTTCAAAGTGCTCTTGGAGCTGGGGTAGACTTTGCGGCTGATGCCATTCAAAAACGTTTAACTGGGAAATCAAATAGAAAAACGAAAAGGAGACAAACAAACAAACGGAATACAAAAAATCGAAGAATTACTATAAAACAACATAAAAGGAAACAACGTCCAAGGATAACTACCAGTCGTGCTAGAACCAGGACAGTGTTAAGATCTAGAGCTCCAGATATTTTCGACGAATAAGTCACCTCACTAAAACATGGCATTTGTACATAACGATTCTTGTGAATGTGTGAAGTCTGAATTGGACCTTTTCACCATACCTCCCACACAAACAAGTATTGAACAAGGACAGTGGATTGAATATCATCCTATAGCACAATTTTTTCGACAATGGACCGATTGAATTCCACATTTCGGGATCAGGAGGGGAATACCTGGATTTTTCTCAAAGTCAGATCTACACGAAGGTTAAGGTGACAAAGTCAGACGGTTCAAATCTTTCTGAAACAGATGAGGTGGGACCTGTGAATCTATTTCTTCATTCCCTATTCTCACAAGTGGATGTTAGTCTCAATGATCGTATCATTACACCATCCACCCCAACTTACCCATACCGTGCTATGATCGAAACCCTTCTTCAGTATGGTCCAGAGGCAAAGCAGACACAGTTAACATCCTCCATTTTTTACAAAGACACAGCAGGGGAAATGGACAATGCTAATCCTCTTGCTACAGATAATACAAACATAGGTTTACAGAAAAGACATTCATACATCAAGGGTTCCCAAACTGTGTTTAAATTATAGTCTGATCCTTGGATACACGTCGTCAACGACGCTCTATTTAGATCAATACTAAATTCCAATGGCATCTTAATAATAACTTCACATCGGTATATTCTGTAGTGTTCAGTGAAGTAGATAAATGTAACATCATTATATATATACATAGATGGTTTTTATTATACTTGTGTAGTATTTAATGATTGTAAATTCTTATTCATATTGTTTTAGGATCATTCAAAGAGTAACGATATGGAACGAGGTGGAGCATTACACCCTTCGTCTTCAACGGTTGAACACACACTCAATCAATATCAAGATGAATAGCCGATCTCTTTGGAGGTAGGTTTCACTTTTGTTTGTGTTATGTAAGAACTTGTCTTTTATTTCTGAAAATAACTTTGTTCTTTCGTGCGATGTTTCTCTGAATAAAACATCAATATGTTAACAAACTTAAATTTATGTACATCTATGTTGTTTCTGACAATAAAATTCTTGTTGAAATACTAGGGTTACATTCTTAAATCTAGTTACTAACTACTCATTTAATATAATCCACTTGATTTATTTATGATCGTTGAAAAACAAAACGTAGCTTTGTAAAAAACGATTGTGTAGTACAGTTTTTATCATTCTATATTGTACAATTTATATTCCACATATTTCAGGAGCTCATCGTGGACTATTTTACGATTCGTGATGCTGTAAATAAGAGAGTGATCAAGAAATTTGCAACAGAGGCTTCGGAATATAAAGTAGATATTAAAAGTTTGGAACCTCTTCTTCAAGAGCACCCAGCAGATAGAGTGGTCAGTGTACTTCTCCAACGGATCCTGGATCGTTTGACGGAACATTGTGAGGATCAAGATAGGGTAGGAATTACCATTTCCTCATCTGGTCTTGAGCGGGACATAGGAATACCTCTTACTCGAACGGTATTGTGATACGAATATTACGGGTAAAGATGCCAAGGGGTGGTGTGCGATCAGAAACATCTCTCCCACATAAGAAAATGGTTTTAAAAAAACACCGATTTATTGAGATTAAAAACAAGGACAATATGTGTTGTGCACGTGCATTGGTAATTGCAATGGCACGTGAACATAAAGATAAAAATACAAAACATAAGTCTCGTTTTGAAACTTTACGGAGACAAAAATAAAGGTTTACTGGAGGTGAAGGCTAAACGTTTATGTAAAAAAGTAGGGCATGATCATACGAAACAAGTAGAACTCGAGGATCTACAAAAATTCCAAAACTGTTTAGTGAAAAAGAACTTTCAAATATTGGTATATTCAAATAATATGGAGTTAAGAGAACCCATATTTAAAGGACCTCCAAAGAAGCACACCATCGCCTTAGTGTACCACAATAACCATTACGATGTTATTACTAAATTACATTCATTCATGCGAAGTAATGCATATTGTTTTACTTGTAATAAGTCTTATGAATGGACATTAAGACATCGATGTAAAGGTGATTGTGTCTGTTGTAGATTAAAAGGAGCCAAGTGTAAAATCGAGTCATCTGGTAAATGGAGATTCTGCAAAAAGTGTAGACGATACTTTAAGAATAAGGATTGTTTTCGCAATCATCTTAAACCTCAAGGGAAAAAAACCCGTTGTCAACCTGTGAAAGAGTATATAAATGTAAGAAATGTCATACATTGATAGATACCAGTAAAAGTAAGAAACGTGTATGTGGTATGATTTATTGTGCTAGATGTAAGATAACTGATACAAAGAATCATAAATGTTACATGTTATCCTTGAATGAAAAAGTGAAGAAAGAGATGTAAAGACGAAAGGTAGAAAAGTAGGTCGACCTAAAAAGAGGGATTCTCAAGATGAGATAACTAACGATAATGACAAGAAACATGACATGTTTATCTTTTACGATTTTGAATGTCGTCAGGATGAAAAAAGGGTGAAAATAAAAATGGTACTGTGTATTCACATATTCCGAATCTTTGCATTGCTTACAAAGTTTGTAAATTTTGTTGGGATAGTAAATCAAGTTGTGACAACTGTGGAGAAAGAGAAACTATTTTTAGAGGTGATAACACTTTAGATACTTTTGCGGGATGGTTGTTTACAGAACATAGTGATTGCAAAATTACTGCAATAGCCCACAATGCTTCGGGTTACGATGCACACTTCCTTTTAAATTATGTTGAATCTAAAGCTATTAAGAACAAAGTTATTCTGAATGGTAAAAAGATACTTTCATTGAAGGTTAATAATGTACATGTGATTGATTCTTTGAACTTTATCCTAATGCCTCTAAGTAACTTTCCGAGTACCTTCGGGTTTTCTGAACTCAAGAAGGGATTTTTTCCTCATCTTTTCAATCGTAAAGAAAATCAGAATTATATTGGACCTTTGCCAGATTCAAAGTATTACGATCCAGCTGGTATGACACCGTCCAAACGGACTAAATTTCAAAAGTGGTACGACACTCAAAAGGACAAAACATTTGATTTTCAAAAGGAAATTACTGAATATTGTCGAAGTGATGTTGACATACTCATGAATGGTTGTATGACACTCAGGAATATTTTTATAGATATTACCAACATTGATCCCTTTCATCAGATAACTATCGCTTCGACATGTTCAGTGATCTTCCGTAGGTTATTTCTTAAGCAAGATACAATAGGTTTAATTCCAAATGGTGGATATCGATCCAATGACAAACACTCAGAAATAGCTATGAAATGGTTAATGTGGATGATGCATACAGAGAATGTAGATTTAAAACATGCTAGGAATGGTGGTGAAAAAAAGGATAGGACCTTATATGGTAGATGGTTACGATGAACGTACAAATACCATTTATGAATTCAATGGGTGTTTATGGCATGGTTGTCCTCGATGTTACGTTCGTCGAAATACCCTCGTTCCTGGAAGTACCAACACTGTTCAAGAGGTTTACGAAAGTACTTTACAAAGGGGATACTTTTTCAGAACTGGTCATTATAATGTCGTTTCTCAATGGGAATGTGACTTCATGAAAGAAATGAATGAAAATGATGAATTACGAATGTTCATTAACAAAATAAAACACGTCGAACCTCTGAATCCTAGGGATGCCTACTATGGTGGTCGAACAAATGCTACCCAACTAGTCAGGGAAGTAGAAGAGAATGATAAAATAAGATATGTTGATGTATGTAGTTTGTACCCTTGGGTATGTAAATATAAAGAATTTCCCATTGGCCATCCACGAATCATTATGGAAAACTTCGAATCACCTGAGAATTATTTTGGTTTAATTCATTGTACCGTATCCCCTCCTAGAGGTCTTTACAATCCTGTTTCGTGCAAACAATAAATTGCTATTTCCTTTGTGTCGTAGCTGTAGTGTGAACAAATTAAGACATTGTTCACATTCAGAAGAAGAACGTTACCTGACGGCTACATGGGTAACGGAAGAACTAAAAAAAGCGCTTTCCTTGGGTTATCGTATTGTCACAATATTTGAAGTGTGGCATTACAATGAATCCTCCCAATATGATGTAGAACAAAACGAAGGTGGTTTATTCACAGAATATGTGAATACGTTTCTAAAATTAAAACAGGAGGCGAGTGGATGGCCTTCAAATTGTATACCAAACGAGGATCAATCTCTGGAATCTCCTGAAATAAAAGAAGCACGTAGGACATACATTGAATCGTATCATAAACATGAAGGTGTACTCCTCAATCCAAGTAACATCAGGGTTAATAAAGGATTAAGGACTGTTTCGAAATATTGCCTCAATTCCTTTTACGGTAAATTTGGGCAAAGAAGTAATTTACCCCAAACTGAATACATTGCAGACTCTTCCGTCTTCTTTCAAAGAATGACCGATCAGTCTATAATCATCAAAGACATCCACTTTGTGTCAGATCAGCTGGTTCGTATTCAATACGATTCTGATGAACCATTTATAGATATTCTACCAAATACTAATGTTGTGATTGCAGCGTTTACGACATGTTATGCTCGTTTAAAACTTTATTCGTATTTAGAAAACTTACAACGTAATGTTTTATATTACGATACTGATTCCATCATTTACCTCGACGATGGTACCGTTCCTAGTGTACCGACTGGAAATTACCTCGGTGATATGACCGACGAACTCGAAAAAGACTTTGGTTCTGGTAGTTATATCACAAGGTTTGTCAGTGGTGGACCTAAACAATACAGTTACAAAGTATGGTCCACCAAACAGAATAAAGAGGTTCCAGGTACCTGTAAAGTCAGAGGTATAACGCTTAACTACAAAAATACTGAGAAAATAAATTTTTCCAGTATTTCACATATGATTGATAATCAAGAATCTTGTAATGTAGTAAATAACCATCATAAAATTGCTCGGGAGAAATTAGGTTCTATTGTAACATGTAATGAAGTAAAGACACATCGTTTTGTTTACGACAAACGTGTTCTATTGGATGATTTTGATACCATTCCATATGGATTTTAGTTCATAATTTGCTCTCTTGAGGTCCACCAAACAGAATAAAGAGGTTCCAGGTACCTGTAAACATTGGCGGCGGAAGCCACAAATTTTAGGAGGGGACAACCCAACAAATTTTGACAAGCAAAAAAAAAAAAAAAAAAAAAAAAAAAAGGTTTTCAACCCCAAAATTTTAAGGGGGACGTACGAAAATAAATTGACAAGCAACAAAAAAAAAAAAAAAAAAAAAAAAAAGGTCATCAACAACAAATTTAGGGGGGGGACCGTCCCCCCCTCCTCAAATTTAGGGGGGACACGTCCCCCCTGTCCCCCCCGCTTCCGCCGCCTATGCCTGTAAAGTCAGAGGTATCACGCTTAACTACAAAAATACCGAGAAAATAAATTTTTCCAGTATTTCACATAATAATCAAGAATCGTGTAATGTAGTAAATAACCATATGTAATAATGTGATGTATATATGAATGCTGTGTTATGAATCCTAATGTTATTTAAGATTCTGATGTACATATGAATGCTGTGATATGAATCCTAATGTTATTTAAGATTGTGATGTATATATGACTGATCATTCTTTTTAATAACAAATCATGAAAAACAAAATAATAATATTGTATGTGTTGTTTCTTACAGTATTAGTCTGTATCAATATTACATTGTTTGGAAAAGAGTAAAAATATGTCATGAAAGACGTAAAGATGAAAGAGGATGAAAGTCGTAATGTAGAAGTTGTGAAAGTCGTGAAAGTCGTAATGTAGAAGATGAAAGAGGATGATGATGTGAAAGTCGTAATGTAGAAGATGAAAGAGGATGAAAGTCGTAATGTAGAAGATGAAAGAGGATGTGAAAGTCGTAATGTAGAAGTTGAAAAATGATGAAAGTCGTAATGTAGAAGTTGAAAAATGATGAAAGTCGTAATGTAGAAGTTGAAAGAGAATGATGAAAGTCGTAATGTAGAAGTTGAAAAATGATGAAAGTCGTAATGTAGAAGTTGAAAGAGAATGATGATGTGAAAGTCGTAATGTAGAAGATGAAAGAGGATGTGAAAGTCGTAATGTAGAAGTTGAAAAATGATGAAAGTCGTAATGTAGAAGTTGAAAAATGATGAAAGTCGTAATGTAGAAGTTGAAAAATGATGAAAGTCGTAATGTAGAAGTTGAAAACAACAAAACGATGTTTGCCCCCCAATATTTTCATTGGTAGGGCGATCGCCCCCCCCCCCCACCCAGGATCGACGCCTCTGTGTAAACAACTTCTCTCGTAAATCTAACCTGACTGGCAATATCTTTATTCTTCTTAATGCATGATGAAATGCAGATTCGGACCAAATAAGACTAGCACAAATTGCAACCTGCGTGGCTTCTCGTGCGCCATCGGGCTTACCGTCATTCCTTTATTTATCTTGCCACCCTTTTACTCCCTTTTATTTTCCACCCTTTTGAGTTAATGATTTATCTAAATTAATTTATTCACCACTGGTGGGATGGAACACCCTATCAACAAAAGTTGATTTTCGTTGGGGTCCTTTTATGGGTCCTTTTATGTCATGTGTTAAAAATATCAGATACATAAACATTTCATTCTTTTTCATCTTGAACCTCCACCCATCTGTTTAATAGTCCTGAAAAAGAATATTTTTATTTAATAACAATATACACAAATTGCGAGGGAAACAAACTGATTGATGGCATACTATAATCATCATGATCAAACTTTTCATTTTTTCATCATCATTATTTTAATTTTTCTACCCTATATTATTGGGGGGGGGGGGGGTGATAATACAGGCCATCCCCCCACTTGAAATATTGGGGGGATATATCCCCATATCCCCCCCCCCCCCGTGATCGACACCCATGAAATTATATGTTCCATTCACATTTTTAGAAAATGAGCAAAATGCGCTTTGTTCCAAAATCGGATCGCGAACAGTCGTAAGGTGTGCGGGCGCGGATGGATGTCAGACAATTTCAAAATGTTTGCTTGACCAAAAAGAATCTAATCCGTGTTCAAATGAGTTGAAATGAGTATTGCTCCTTATTATGTTCGTGTTACCCTATACTAGCTGGTAATAAACTAATTTTTTATTTATGAGTTACCAATAAAACTTTTATTGGTTCTAATCTCCCACTAATGATAAAAAAACCCCTTAATTTCACACAGTCCTTCAAATCATACACCGAAAGCCTGTCATTCTGAAATTCTGAGACCAATGAAAGAATCTTGAATACCAACTAATTTTGCTGTCACACAAAATAGCTACCGAAATCAAAGTGGATTAGCGCCAGCTCTTGTCGATGTGCAGCAAGGTTAATTGCGAAACTTCGTAGGCCTAGATTGTTGCAATTGTACGCTGCTTGTGTTCTGATTGGGATTCATTTGGCAATTGGATCTTGACGCACTCGCTACGGACGTGTCATTATTACTTTGGTGAGTTACTACTTAATTCTAAAAGTATGTCGTTTGTGTATAAAACAGAAGATTGTGTGTTTATGTTCTGCGTTATAAAATAAATGGGTGGCAAATATTTCCATTGTCCTGGAACTGGGACTCCTGCCCTGCAAAAGCCAGAGCCCAGACGGGTCACTGTCCCCGCTCTGCCCGGGGAAGTCCCGGGGACATGGGGGAGCGATCCGTCGTCTGCAGACTGACGTTACTTTTCATCCTGATTTCAGTTCACTCCAAATCCATCCTCCGGTTAGCCTAAGAATTGGTGAGTTAGAGCCAACATCGAGTTCCTCACACGTATAGATAATTCACTGCTGATTTAAAAACATCACATGCACCAGGGTCTGAGCTCGGATCCTCGCCGCTCGCGTATGCGTGATGAAAATTAAGAAAAAGTAAGAAATTAAGCATCTTACTATTCTTTTTAAGCTAGTTTTGGTGTAGGATTTTTACAATAAATATGCATTTTTCCCACCTTTGCCACTCGGAGTGTCAGAGCGAGTTTTGGACCTTGATGTTCGGGTAGGTGCACTCATTCAATGAACAAGGTTATGGGTATAGGTGGAGCGTAGTGTAGCGGTAGTTAAGTGGAGTGGAGCCTGCATGAAAATCACTTGAGGTAGTGAATACCTTATTTGTTGTGGATGACTCTGTTTTCTGGTGGCAACATGAATGGCACCTGTATCATTTTTCAAATAATTGTAAAAACCATTAATATCTGCCATAATCTCCATTTTCCATGGCTATTACTATTTGGCATTAGGCATATATAATAGTCAGATGTTTAACGTTAGTTAACTATACGGACTCATAATATAAAGGAACAATCTGAATCATTACAGGATCACCTACTTCCTCCTTATGATGATGATGATGGTGATGATGATGATGGTGATGGTGATGATGATGGTGATGGTGATGATGAGGGTGATGATGGTGATGGTGATGATGATGGTGGTGATGATGAGGATGATGATAATGATGATGATCATCATCCTGATCATGATGATGGTGATGATGACGAGGATGATGATAATGATGGTGATGTTGATGATGGTGATTGATGATGAAAGGAGAGGAAAGGCAAAGTGTGTTTTAAAAAACAAAGCAAACCAAATCAATGTCACAGAAGTGAGTGAGAGAAGTGAGAAGAGCTAACATTAGAGGAAACTGTTGGCTGCCCAAGATTAAAATTGTTTTTCTTTTTTGTAAGCCTTTTCTGCATTATATTTTTGTTTAAAACTTTCTTTTTCAAATCAATATTTCCATCAATGTTTCAATTTTCTATTTATATATTGCAATGTTTTATTTCAACCTTTATCTCAACAGATGGTGCTCTTGATTTCATTTTCAAAAGAAGTCTTTCTCAATCATATAGAATTAAATTGTTATCGCTTTTGTTGAATAGGTGAAATATTTTATTCATTATTTGCTGCCCTCATTGTTACAGGAAACCGTTGTGAACTATCATTCAAATCCTTAAATTCTCATCATCATCATGGGTGGTTTATTCTCATCTGAAGAGGTCAACATGGACGGCAAAGAAGCTACTTTCATAAGAGGTAAGAAAAGTAGTACAATAATAGTAGCACTCATTCAATGAACAGGTTAAAACCTTGTTTTTAGTTACATTTCTATGTGAGGGCAAAATGAGGTTGACAATGTTTGGATTATTTTCTCTTTTTCTATGGGACAAATGCTTGATTTTCTTACACTGTCAGTTTCAATTACAGCTATTCATCATATAGCTTGGCTCTTATGTAAATTTAAAAATTATTTTTTCTTAATTAAAAGTAGAGATTGAAAAATGACAATTTTCTTG
Organism: Lytechinus variegatus; assembly: GCF_018143015.1. NCBI lineage: Eukaryota > Metazoa > Echinodermata > Echinoidea > Temnopleuroida > Toxopneustidae > Lytechinus > Lytechinus variegatus. The sequence continues at coordinate 12,770,034 of NC_054745.1, read as the reverse complement.
GCATATTACTTTCCACCAATAGAGGGTGTACACCAAAAAAATTTGAGCGCTCTGGTGAATGCAAAAATTGTTCCCAAGTCACTAATGAAAAATAGATTGCAACTGTATGGAAATTAGTAATTTTGGTCACAAAAGTGATATTTTAATGATTTTTAAAGTGTGTGGTATGTAGGCTACAGTATAGGCATACCATAGTCCATACTTGTGAATACACAAGTGGATGTTTAGGTGTTGATCAGGTTCCTGTTAAAATAAATCTTCCTGTAAGAATGTTAACTGTCCACACATTACGGTTTCCAGACATATGTGTGTTCTGAAGTATGAACTGAAACAGTTGCAAACATTTTAAACAGATTTTACTGAAAAATCTTAAGGTGTTTTGGTTTTTTTTTTACATTATTAGGGACAGTGATTTTCCGTTTCTAAAAATTGCCTTTTCCGTTTCAGAAAATCTCAAATTCCGTTTCAGCATGTCTGAAAACGGAAATTCCGTTTCCCCATAGACTTTGTGTACAAGAAAAATTGACAATTCCGTTTACATAGAAAACCAATACGCAGCGAGTAGCGATGTCAAAATGCTAGCGCTGCTCAAAATTTGCATCTACCAATGTACTAACATCGCTTTAAAATCCATATTAATCGAAGAGATTCGAGCTCATAAAATTTTTAGGGAAACATAATCAACATGAATATATTCTCACCTTTCATATTATTAGCATTATTTTATTGTTAAATGGGATTTTATCGCTGATTTGGGGACTTTTCGGACATCGTTTTGAGCAGTCGACGACTTCCGAATATCCGCCATTTTGGATTTGATGAATCACCCGTGATCATTATACTATGACCGAACGTAGAGGGCAGCAACACACGGCCCGATTCTGCCTTCTATGCGGACGTAAGTGTAAACTAATTTGGATACGATCGAGAGGCTCGAGTGTAGTTACGATGTGTTGATTGTCATGATTGTTGTTGCAAAGTGAGATCGTGTTTTTTCAGTTGATATTCGTATTTTGTTGAGGATTTGGGATTAATTTCTGTTGCTTTTTTGTGCATTTTGAGAAAAAAACATGTTTTCCGTGATTTTCCGTTTGAAAAGCCACTTTCCGTTTCAAACAGCCGATTCCGTGAATTCCGTCCGTTTTCCGCGATCGCGGAAAATCACTGTCCCTACATTATTGGGTACTCGAAAACTGATAATAAAAGCAAACGTTTGAAAATGCTTCATTCATTAGTAAAAACGTTAAGTTGGGGCCGGGGGGGGTGTTTACATCAGAACTAAAGAATGAGACAGTTATTATTTTCTGTATATCTATATTATCAATATAGCAATATAGGCTCTGTTATGTATTATACTTTTTTATGAAACAGGAATCACACATGACAAATGTGTGGTAGTCTTCTCCAAGACTCACTGTCCATTTTGTCACAAGGTCAAGAAAATCTTCGAGGACTATGACGCTAATTATGAAGTTGTCGAGCTGGACAAACGTTCTGATACAAGTGCAATGCAAGCTGTCCTTGGGAAAATGACTGGTGCTTCTACGGTAAGAACATGCTGATCAAAAATTGGCGACCTTAATATTCTGTTGTATTTCAAGTTTCCTTTTTGAAATCACTGTTTGAATTAAAAAAAGGGAATGATAAAATGAGATTATGCAAGCCATACTTGGGAAAATGAGAGGTGCATAAATGATATTATTTTTTACTGATTCTGAATTTATTTTAATCACCTTTTACCTTTCAAATCTTCAACATGAATAAACAATTTGGGATAGTTAATTAAATGTACAAAAAAAGCCTCATTATTTCAATGGTCCCTTTGACATGCTTTATGTGTAGAGTACGTGCAATATGTTCTGTTAAAGGGATGCTCCGCGCTGAAAATTTAATCAAAATCTGATAACAAATAGCCAGATTATTGAATTTCAACGTTTAGCAATATATTGTGAAAACAGTTATATGCACGTCGTCATGAATATTTATTAGATGGGCTGATGATGTCACATCCCCACTTTCCTTATTCAGAGGTGGCGTGCATCTGTCGTCTGTCTTCCGTCCACAATTTCAAAATGCTTCTTCGGCATTTCAAGTCCAATTTCAATTCTGTTTGCTTTATATGATAGCACTAGGTGGGGGATTCAAAACTTTTACACAGAATTTTTAAACTCATTGAATATGCTAATTCATGCATATTTTTCAAAATTCACATAATGCTTCTTCTTCATTTGATGACCGATGTTGATTTTTTTCTTCCATCTGGTAGAGTTCATGAGGTTCACCAAACTTTTATATCAGATTTTGACTAGAAAATTATTTATGCGAAATTTTATAATTCACAAAAAATACTTTTCTTATGCTTTTCTCCTTCATTTGTTGATCGATTTCATTTTGTTTGCTTTATACATGTATGATAGCTCTAGGTGGGGATACAAAACTTCTACACAGAAGTTTGAAACTGCATTTTTTTTTTAATTTATGCATATTTTTCAAAACTCACAAAAAATGCTTATAATATTTAATATTTGTTGACCGATTTTGATTTTTTTTTTCCATCTGAGAGCTACATAAGATTCACCAAGGTTCTACACAGAATCTAGAAATTTTGACTAGAAAATTATGCTAATTTATACAAAATTTATTCATAAATCACAAAAATTGCTTTTTCTCTGTCATATCTTCATCAATTTCAATTCTGTTTCCTCAGTTTATTTTACCAATAATTCACTACAGTGTCAACTGGGCTGAAATTAAAAATTGTAAGATGCCGGATCAGCACCACATCATAGATGTGCTAGTCTTACATGTACATTTAGTTATTCCATGTACATGAAATCATAATCGTTTTATTTTTTCATACATGTGTGAATGAATGTATGTCTCCTGTATAATAAAAAAAGTTGAAGCAATGAATATCTAATGCACTTAATCAGTTAAATTCCAATATTTTGGGTTCTTGAAGGAAAAAATTTGAATAAACCTAATTTCATATACATGTATACGTAATAAAATATGAAAGAACAAGTGAGAATATGACATCATCAGTTTGCTCATTGATATTCATGAAGACATTCCAAGAACTGTATCACCGGAATAACGCAAATCTTCAAATACCATAACTTTGTTATTCCTTGTCTGATTTTGATCAAATTTCCAAAGTTTTGATTGTTTGATTTTACTTAATCTGTTAAAATGATATTATTTTCTGTCTGAAGTACCCCTTTAACACATCATGTGTCTCTACTTCACCAAATCACTAAAAGATGGGGGGGTACTCGACCAAAAAAGTAGTAGGTATGTGCCGCGGGCGAGACAAAAAACGGGGCCTTGGAGTGGGCTTATTTTAAAAAGGAGGGTCCTCGGAACGGGCTCGTAAAATGGGGGTCCTTGGAACGGGTCGCCTGCATGTGATCGTGCGTATGCATCCCTATGGAACGTGCATGCAGCAATCCCAGCGGCATGGGCGCCGGGTGCGCTATTACATAGGCGATGGTCGGACAGTGCTCTGCGGACGCTTTTCACCAAAATTAGGTTCATTGTAGCAGATCAATGCAGCCGGAACGGCGTAACAGAAAATGTGCGAAGCTTTGGAGTAGATTTCTTTCTTCTTTTTTCTCGATAAGAAGAAAGTGCTATGCTTTGGAGCTGCTTTCTTTGTTCTTTTTCTCAATAAGACAAAAAATGCTATGCCTCGGAACGGAAATTTGAGTGTAAAAATGGGGGTCCCCTCCGCGGCACATACCCACTATGCATTATAAATTGAGTGTGTCCCCCCCCCTCCCGTGACTCATCCTACATGTAGCCAAAAGATCACTTAATAAATGTGTACGAAAATGATCATTATTTCATTGCACTTATCGGTAACGTTACAAAATATCAAGTACCACTGCTGCATAACTGAAGATCAATATATTTTTTCAAGTATCGTAACCGTATATGCGTAGGTATATTGTTTACATACCAGTACATCTATGAATAGGACTGTGAATATTTAAAGTTTTGATAAGTGTTTGAGGAAAGATATTTTCACCATGAGTGATGTGTTTAAGGGAGAGTTTATGATCAAAATGTAGATTTAGATAAATTGAAATGAATAAAGCAAGAAAAACAATGAAAATTTTCATTAAATTCAGATACATGTTCGGATGTAAAATACATGTATGGAAGTTAAATGGCATTTCATGTAATGTATGGAGTTTTGCTAAATTTCAGTAAAACAGTTTATACACAAATGATTTTCCGAGGGGAGGAGGGGGTTAAAGTTGAATATCCAGGAGCTCTGCCCTTGAGCCTAGCCGGGTTGTTATCCTGGTCCCTGGCCATTTCATTAAATAGTTGTCCAGATTCTGCGCTTATAAATGTTGGCAGGTATGAATATCAGGGGCCTGTTTCATAAAACTTCAATTTGCAATAATAGTTAAAAGCTACTGAAAACATACAATTTGATTGGTTAGTTGTATTGAAATTGTGCACTTTTTTAAAGTCTTTGTGAAACATGAACCTGATATTTTTTCTTCTTACTGTGTACATGTATGTACATGTACATGTAGGTTCCACGAGTATTCATCAAGGGAAAATGCGTCGGTGGCTACGACGACACGAAGAGACTTCAAGACTCTGGTCGGCTGGAGGAAATGCTTCGAGATTGTAATGCCATAGAATAGCCCTGCCACGACATCCCTCAAAATGATTGTACGGCACCGACACACGAAGATAAGAACTTTTGATGATTGTATTTATGCATATTGATGGTAAAGATGTTGTTTTTTCCAGGGGAACTCCCTCAAAATTGTCGTCCAGGACTCCAGGTCCCCGTTGCATAGAAGTTACTATTTCAGAGCTGCCAAGTAGAACAGATTTTCAGGACTTACTGAAAAATGAGAAGAATACCATGGTTTCATGCAAAATATTGATTTCTCAAGTTCCAGTTTTATGTGTTGTCCTACGGTATTTCTTTAAAATACTGATTTCCTCACCTAAATACTAATTTTCAGCTTTTATTAACTGAAATGTTCCTTTTCATATTGGCAGCTCTGCTATTATATATGTAGTAACTTTGCCATTCAATGGTAATACCATGGTAAAAATGCTTACAGCCTTTCAGAATCAAGGATTTCAGGGAAGCTACCATTGGATGACAAAGTTAATATCCCAGGGGGGGAAGTGCCAGTCAAGTACAATGTATATTGATGTACACCTGCATGACCAAGGAATTTCCAAACACCTCCTAACCGAGTTTTTCTCTGAGTGCAAAATAACCCCCTAAACAAGTTTTTCGCGGGCTTTATTTACACATTTTGGCCCCTATTAAGTTGTCGCCAAAATATGACCTCGGGGGGGGGGGGGAAAGCTCAGGGGAAAAAAACATAGCTTAAACACGTTTGACCCCGCAATTGACCATTGACCAGTGTTTCAAACCACACTTTTTCTTGAAATAAGTGTTTTTGATACCATTAACGAGTCCACGCGTGGACCACGTCCAAATTTGGAAAAACACCCCTTTAAACGCATTTTTGGGGTCTCTCGTGTGTACAGCAATATATTTGACTGCCCCCTCCCCCCCCCCCAAGTTATTAGAATTGTAACTTTTATGCAATGCGGCCCAGTAAATGGCAAGCAAAGATAGATGATAGTATTATTGAAATCAACCATGGAATATATTGATGGAATTTTTTTCTGGGGATATTTTTAAATTGACATACCGCCAGTCACAATTCTTTGACTACCTCCGTTTCAATCAGAGAACAGTAGATTCATTGGACCGAATCTATTGTTCTTTGGTTGAAACAGGTAATAGTGAGTCAAAAAATTGTGACTGGTTGTGTAGTCAATTGCATTGTATAAGGTCCGTATTCTGAAGTCGGGTTTAACTTTAGCTCAGGTTTAAAGTTGTGGTTTAAGTATGGAGAGCCAATTGTTACATAAATCACTAACAGTAGAGATATCATACTTCAGCTCATTTGGCTCTCAAATCATTCATAATTGTCTAGGAAGTATGAATCAGGAAAGAGCACAGTAAACATAAGAAACATTAAACTTTTTAATAATAAAAAATATATACTTTTGGCTTCCCATACTTAAACCACAACTTTAAACCTTAGTTTACCTTGGACTCCATGGCCTGAATTCTGAAGCCAGGTTTCATTCAAACTCTGGTTTAAAGTTGTGGTTTAACTATGGATAGCCAATTGTGACATAAATCTCTAACAGTAGAGGTTCATACATGTACATGTAGTATCAGCTCATTTAACTCTCAAATCATTCTTAACTGTCCGGGAGAGTTATAAAATCAGTTTAACGTCACTGTTAAGAAATTAGGGACGAGCACAATAAACATAAGAAATAAGCAATGTAAACACATTTTTGATATGTTTGGCTTCCCACAATTTTAGCACAGAGTTAGACAGTGGTCTTTATTAAAGTTAAACCCAACTTCTGAATAATGGCCTATGGAAGCATAAAAATATAGAATACATGTACTGTATGAACAATTATATACATATATGTCCATGAGTGAAGCCAAATGAGTCAATGTCCCAGCAATATAGCACTTTTTTCATCTTTATTATCTTCAGCTACTTTGAGCTCTTAAGAGTGGGTTAATTGACTTTTCCAATATGAGGCAATTAACTGCATTACATAACATTTGTTTGTACCCTGTACAGATGGTTTCATTGTCAATTACTTCCCTACATTTATACCGCCAAATGTAATATTTTAAATTGTGTTTACTCACTTACTTGCATTTTAATTCCTGCAAAGTGGTTTTGCATGTTAAGTAATGCAGGGTACTTTTATAGAACATGGTCCACTGCTAGTATCATATTAAAAGAAAAACAAGTCATATTAATAAACTTTTTGAGTACCGTAACTTGAAGAATTTGCCTTTATTATACCAGTGAGTACATGAAAATACCACAGATATTTAAGAAAAACATGTATTGGTAGTTTAAGTATATAGCCTACACTATATCAAAGGTATACAAGTTTAAAGTGCACATTCTTTATGCTTTTTCTCTGAAATATGATTTTTAATATTTATGTTTGTATCTTGTCAATTTTCAGATTTTTTTTTCTGTATGCTTATTGCTAATACTATGTCTTTCTTGCCTTCATCTGATTTCAGTTCCTATAGTCTTTTCTAGTCAAGTTGTGTTGATTTTACATCTTCATACATGTACATGTAGCCGTATGTGGGCTGACCTTGTGATATCATGGACCTAGATCCATAGTAGAGGTGCCATGGCCGAGTGGTCTAAGGCGCCTGGCTATACGTGGAAAGTCAGGGGTTCGTTCCCAGCCGCGGCACCTATGCCCGTGAGCAAGGCATTTAATCTACAAATGCTCTTTCATCCTGCTTTCAAATAAATGGAAATGCTGTATTCATTATTGGTGACCAGGTGTGCACTTGTTTTAAAAAATAAGAAAATAAATAAATAGTTCGATCACTGTGATAGATCCATGGTACATAGGAGGTGGGAAGTGAGCACAATCAAATTGTGCAAGCTACATGTACACAGTGTCACTGCACAAAAAAGGAGAAAAATCATAGAGCACTGTCTAATGATTAATTAGGTTTTGTGTTGGTGGAGGACCCTATGGGGTGTTGCAAGAAACTTGCAATCGATCACAAGTAAATTTTGAGTCTCCATATCAATCATAAGTCATGCAATTAATTGCAACTTTTCAATTGATCCCTGGTCTGCCTCTTAGATATCAAACAATTATATTGATTTGCATAAACAAAAATGATCCAGTTAATCTGTAAATTTGTTTGCGAAATGATTTTTTTTGCAATTGGTTGCAAGTATTTTTTGCAACTTCTCTATAAAGATGTTGCCACTATAAACTAGGCTTCCCTAGCTTAAAAAAATGCTTTGCATGTCTCATACATTAGATGAAATATAATGCAATGCAGTTATTAAAAATTATTAATATGTAACGTATCCACACATGCTGGTTTGTTATTTTCCATATCTGTATCCAATATTGTAAATGTATAGGTCAATATATTTTTATGGGTTGCTCATGTTCATGTATGCCTTTATCAATTGTTTTTAGATCCTTGGCCTCATTGCCTGCTAATCTTTAATTGGCCTTGTCAGCCATCTGGCATTGGATTGTTTGTAAATCTATTTTAAACCTCATTTTATTGGCCTTAGATATAAAAGATGGGTAATATTTCAAAGTATGATAATGGTTTACAATATAAAGCCGGTCAAGGTTTAATTGTGTTACATACGTAGGTACATGTATGTTCAACTATGCTCAACACCAATGTTGGTTTGTATTATGCATGATGATACCAGTGATAATAATAATGATAGTAATAATAATAATAATAGTAATGATAACTAGAATGATGATAATAATTATAATAATAATAGTAAAATATATTTTGATCTTGGACATTAGTAGTGTAAAATTCCTAGTTGCACTTGAAATCTGTGCTTTTTGTTAGAGTTATTCAAGAAAAAATATGGACTTGATCCTGTTTAGAGGAATAATAATAATAATGAACTTGATGATATAATAATTATAAAAATAATAGTTATGTTTCTCTTTACATTTTAATGATCATAACCCGCTCATAGGATCCATCACTGTTTTACCCATTAAGTGCACCGTCTCCACTCCCTGGGGAGTATCCTGGCCAGGCAATCCTTTTGTTGGTGCACACATGCCAAGCTAATCACAGTGATTATGGTTTACATGTAGTGTTTTGTAAAGTATGTATGGTGGACAAGGATGCTAAATGTGCTGACATTATCGATAGTGGCTGATTTTTTTTAACATAACCCTTTCCCCTTGCCAAAGACACTTTCCTGTTTTTTTTTTATTATTATTGATTCAAATCGACTTATATTTTAAGTGATAACATTGGCCCATAACTAGTTTTCTACAAAGAAAGTTGACAAAGGTGTTCAAAGCTAATGAATTACAAACTACTCTAGATACATGTACATGTACATTGATCTAGTCATGTGACCTCATCATGTGACCACAGTATCAATAACATAACATGTGACAGGATGAACAGCGCTTCTGGCAGAAATCAAATCTGAGGTTTTCCTTTTAGTTTCATTTAAAAACAAGAATACAAGCTGGTAGACTCATTCATTCAATGTTTCATGAATCAGATGATAATATTGTTGGCAAATAAAGCAAATATTGATTGTTTTTCACACATGTATCAGTGATACCTTATTAAACTAATCAGATGTAAAAATTGTGTAATACTGTGTCATAGAGACAGAACTTTGTCTTTAAAATATAATTTCTTAAATTGCTTTCTAGGGTTGTCGTGTAGTCAAGCTACGCTTAAAGTGGCAATCCCTGAAATCTTTTTTGAAAAAAACCAGTGATATTCTTGTACATTAGATAACTTTTCAATTTGTATTCTTTGGAAAATACACTGTATAAATCCAGCTATTATAGTATTTTTAGGTGTTCCATACATTTTATATACATGTTTTCTAGTGGTAAACTATGACAAGCTATCTGTCACATTTGTTTTATGCCAGTATTCAGATTTTGGTGCATTACTGTACATGTACAGCAAACCCAAAAGGATTTTTTTTTATAAATGGGGTGAATAAAAAAACAATATTTCAAATAAGGATCATTTCAGATACACATGTTGTATAATGTGAAACATATAATTGGATTTGTTCCTGAAAGTTACAATCTTTCTTTCGGACAAAGTGTGCTTTCAAATTTGGTGATTGTGTGCTGGAGTTGGTGTTTGAAAATAAAAATAGAGTGCCTTGAATAACAACAATACCTAACTTATCTGAGTTTAAATAGATTCAAATCTCATAATTCATAGATTATTTCATAAAAAATGTTATGTCAAATTTGCAATAACAGTTAAAAGCTACTGAAATCCCTTAATCAGATTGGTTGATACTACGAGAATCATTTTTATAGCATGTTTAGTGGGGAAGGTCACCTGACAAAATGTTTAATGTTAAAGCCTGTGTATAGCTTTGGTAAAGGGTCAATAATGTGATTGATAATCGAATATCATCTAATATGACAGTCTTAGTGACCGTTAGATATTTTTCCAACTGCACTTCTCTGAGGAAATTTCAAATATTCAAATCTTGGATATATAGCGCCCTCTCTCGGCGATGCTTGTTTTAAATTTAAAAAATGGGCATTCAAGCACTTATCTTATAAATTTAGTGATTAGATATCTAAAAGTTACAGACAAAGAACATATCTTGAAAGTTTCAGCCCATTCCATGATTTGGAATAGGATTTAATTGAAAGACAAAAACACACAGATATTTTAATTTGATCGGGTGACCCGATCAAGTTAAATTTCCATGTAAAATCGCAAAATTTATCCTGTAAAACACATTTTCATTTCATATCCTCCACATCATAACTGTTATAGGGCATATCCATTCATATTAGCTAGCAATGAATTGGAATAGTGATAGGTGCATTTTGGTTGATTTACCAAAACTATACACAAGCTTTAAAATGTTTAAAAATGTTTTTAAAAATATTGATGAAGGTTTGAGGGAAATCCATCAAAGATTAAGAAAGTTATTAGAATTTGAAGTTCTTGATCTGTGACGTCATATACGAGCAGCTGTCCCATATATGTTATTAAGCAAAATTCATGAATTTTATTTTTTCAATAGTCCATGATGACTAATTTTTTTTTCTGCCAGAGCAAGTGTGAAATGAGTTGTCTGATGATTTACTGAATGTACAACAAAAGCCATTTTTTTAGAAAATAACATTTCATTGATTTTTGTTTTAATTCACAAGACATGGAAAGCTGCTCTCATATATGATACCACAAATTTGAAAAATCCATCTTCAAATAACTTTTTTAATTTTTGATGGTTTTCCTCACACCTTCACCAATATTTTATTTTAATTTTTTGCTACTTTTACTATAAACTTGATGTCAGGGTGATATTTCCCTTTAATTTGATACTCCATGTATATTTACAATAAAGGGGGATGATTGTCTTAGTATACTATGAATCTGACAAGTCTGTACATGTATGTACTACTTGGTATTAATGTTCTAAAGTTATATTGCTATTTATATAATCTGCATGTTATATTGGATATCCTGTATGTTATGATGTATATTTGCAATAAATTTGGTACTAACAGTATAACACAACTTAGCAGACTCATTTGTTTACTTTTTACGTGAAGTAAAGATTAACCACCAGTCCCCTCTTGCATTGTTAGGCCAGGGAAGTCTGGTTAGGCAATAATATCCCTAAGAATGGAGGTATTATTTTTCACCATTACTAATATTTCCTAAGTTACACCTAATCATGATCATACCTTTAATGTACCCCACCCCCCTTGCACCTTTCAGTCAATATCATTCCTGAAATTAGAAACGGATGCGTACTTAAAGGGGAAGTTCACCTTGACTAAAAGTTTATTGTAAAAATAGCAGAAAAAGTAATCAAAAATATTGCCGAAGGTTTGAGAAAATTCATCGAATAATTAAAAAGTTATTAGAATTTCAATTATTTGATTTGTGACGTCATATGCGAGCAGCATTTCTACATAGCGAATGGTAAAAAATCAATGAAATGTCATTTTCTCAGAAAATTGAAAATGGTTTTCACTGTAACTTTTGTATATCAATAGACAAATCATTTCATACCCGATCATAAAAAGAAAACAAAATTAAGTCATCAGGAACCATACAAAATTTGAAATTCATACATTTTATATTACATACATAACACATGGGGCAGCTGCTCATTTATGACGTCACAAATCCAAAATTTTGAACTCTAATAACTTTCTTACTCTTTAACGGATTTTCCTCAAACCTTCACCAATATTTTTTCTGCTATTTTCACAACAAAGTTTTCTTCAGGGTGAACTTCCCCTTTAAGCACATAGCCTATATCGATACTAATAATATTACCATGTTTTTCTTGTTCAGATTAACCAAAAAAAACCTACAAAATACATGGTATCAGAAATGAACACTATAGATACTAATACAACTTTATACAAATTATCTTGTTCAGATTAACCAAAAAACACACAATACATGGTACTATGAATTGACTATATGAATGTGTAGGCTGTTTTCAAAATGGTAACATCTAAAAGTGTATCATGGGCACCAGCTGTGTATTTAAGTTATTATAATCCCATTGACCTTCAGTCACTGAGGCCTTGTGATTTTTTTTTATAAGTCTCTATTGTTAAAAGCTTGGGAAGGTTATGATGAATTCCCTATTGTTGTTTATTCATGGTATGATGAAACACTTTTTGTGTTAAAGGGAGAGTTTACCCTGAAGAAAAGTTTGCTGTAAAACTACCAGAAAAAAATCATAATTGGTAAAGGTTTGAGGAATTAAAATCCATAAAAGATTGAGATAGTTATCACAGTTTCAATTTATTGATTTGTGACATCATAAACGAGCAGCTACCCTAATGTTATGAAATACAAAATGCAAAAATTTTTTCTTTTTTTTATAATATGCAGTTCATGATTTTTTTTTCATCATGAGGGGGGTGAAATAATTTGATAAAGTGAAGGTACAATAAAAATCTTTTTTTTTTAGAAAAGGACATTTCATTGTTTTTGACTGCGTGATGGGGAAGCTGCTCGCATATGATATCACAAATTAAATTCTAATAACTTTTTAAATCTTTGATGGATTTCCTTGAACCTTCTTTAATGTCTTCTAATATGTTTTCTGTTATTTTTGGAATAAACTTCTGGTTAAGGTGAACTTCCCCTTTAAATACTCTACTATTTTTCTCTTTTTTGGGGGGGGTGCTGGCCACCATACTCTTACATGAACATTCAAAATGAACCCCAATACATGTATGTGTGATCATCCATCGATCTCAAACAGAGAACTGTAAACAAGTATTTTATCATGTTGTCCCGACCCCTACCCTAAACAATGCCGCAATATTTCATGATGGGGGCTGGGGGGGGGGGTGACAAATACATGTACAAGGCCTACCCCATTATCCACTCTACTGACTATAGATAGTTCCAGTCATTTCTATACATGATGGCAGATGATGGAAAAATGTCAGAAATTGATATTTAAATCCAATATCAGAGAGTTATTGTCATATGTTGAAACAGTTTTTGCCTTTGTTTACTTGCAATTGGTATTTTCACAATGCGTTTGAGCTTTAATCATGATTATTTTTTTCACTATTGTTAAGGGCCTGTGAATGTTTCAATACCTTATTGGGTTTTTTGTTCATAGGTATGTTGGTTCAGGTCTGTGTTTATAAATAGACTTTGCTCTTTGCTTGTGTTTACTGGAATGGAATGCAGTATTGCATTTGCTAGCAACACCTGTTATGACCTTGGTGTGTCTCTTTCAATCTTTCTCTTTTTTCTATTTCTACTTCACTCTCTCTATTTGTCTCTCCCTCTTTCTTTCCTTTTCTCTTCCCCTCTCTCTCTAAATCTCTTCCTCTCCCCTTTCTCTGTGAATATGAAACATTTTGCATTTGCTTGGTCTCTTCCTTTCTCCCACCCCCCCCTCCCTCTCTCGCACTTCCTCTCCCATTCTCACATTTACATATGAAAGATTTTTCTTTTATTTCCCCCCCCCCACTCTCTCCCTCTCTACCTCTTCCTATCCGAGACCCCCCCCCCCTTTCTCTATCTTGTAATAAGAAACATTTTTTCTCTATGTATCTCCCTCTCTCGATCTCTTTCACTCTCATTTATTCATGTAAGAAGACTACATTTTTGTCTGTGATGCGTCTTTTCCCCTTTCTCCCCACCCCCCCTCTCTATCTTCTTTGTATATCATCATAACTCCGCATCCCCCATCCATGATTGTTCTAAAATCGCCCCTCCAACAAACGCATCTTACTCCAAGCCCCCTCCCCCTTTACCTCCAAATCAAACTCCAAGTTTGATACTCATAATACAATTTATTTTACAAGTAATCATACAATTTATTGTTTGATGTTTACAGTCATTTATCTTTCTCTCTTGTCATTTACACAGCTAAGCAATATACATTTACAAATATTAGGCTGTATAATGAGTCTAATAATAATTAATACATTTTTATACACTGTTATATACCATACACTTTCTCCTGTATGCTTTCAACATATTTTTTTGGTGTTTTCTCTAAAATTTATGTCTCTTTTTGTAATAAAAACATACAGGATATAATTCATATACAATACATATTGATCCTCGATTTTCTACAGCTACATTGTATGCTACTGAATGTTGCCTGGACTTGATAAACTGATCGCGATTCTTGCAGCTCCGGCAAGATCCCTACATGGTAGAGAGATGAATATCCACTAGTCTCAGAAACTGCCTCACAAGGCGGTGCTGCACCAGCCCAAGTTTGCTCAATCTTGAGATTAGCCCGATCGGCCATAATCGCGATTAATTTCGAGATTCAAGAAACCCAGTCTCCGCCAGCCTAAGAGCAATTTGTGCTCGAGTGAGGCATTAACTCTTAACATGCCACGCACACTACTAAGCCAATGCCACAGTGCTAATCCGATGCTAATCCCCTGTGCCAGCCACAAAACCCCCCTGTGCCACATTGATTTTGGGATCGCGAGTCGTATTCACTCCTTCCAATAGTCATGATTACAATTGCTTGTAACTCTCTAACGATTATTTTATCCACGAAATATTGTGTAGTAAAGTTGTAGGAAATTTCATACCCCTTATAATGATGTCCTCATTATGTGGATTGGTTATTATCTTTACCGCTAAAATATGAGTTGTATCAAGTAGTTCCATTTTGTGGAGTGTTTTGTATGGATCAAAAACCTAGGTCTCTTCTCTCTCAGAGGCGGAGCCATATCTTGTAAAAAATGTAGAAATACTCGAAAAAGTTGAATGTAAACCACGTGAGTAAGTTTATCTATCAGAAAGCAGAGTTCACACTGCACACAATAGTGCTAATTACGGCGTGCATGCGATGCGCAATACAATGCAAAACGGCGTAACAATGATTGTTATTCCGAATGTGCGCAGTCATGCACGAAGCAGGCGAGGGTAGGAAACAATGCAAGCACAAAGCAATCAATAGTAGGCGTGCGAGCACGAGTGTGGCACGTTATAGTAGGATACGTAGCGTGCACGAAGCACTCAATGAGTTAATGTATTATGAAGTGACGTCGTGAATGAATAATCCCGAGTGCGTCTGCACCTGCGAATTGGCGGGATAAATCGTAAATATCGCACTATTTTTCAAATAATCCAAAGTTGACTCGGATTTCAAGATGAATCCAGTGACCTATCCCGATGATTGTGTCTCCATTACAAATAATCTCAAAATTGTTCAGCTCGGGATAATTTGCCGGAACAGAAAAAGCACGCTAATTTGAAAACTTGGGCTGGTGCAGACGGCTCTAAAGAGTTGTGATTGTTTTTTATTAATCACAACTAAAGCAAGCCAGCAACCCAAACACCTAAACTGCATACAGATGTGCTCAAGTTAGTGAATCCCACCACAAAATGCACTCCTTCATGCTGAGTGTTGAATGGAGACAATGACACTAAAATATTTGGAGAGCCCAGAGAAGCAAACTTTATTGACTGTAATATTTTATACTTCACAATTGAATATCTAAAACATGGCAGAATTGAACACTTTCAATATGTTCATTTTATGGTGGGCTTTACTAATTTTTTGGGCACCACTGTATGTGTGTTCAAAATATTTTCTACATGACATATATTCATACTTTAACATGGTCTTGAAAATTCAGTGTGTTCCACTATGTTTCCAAAGAGATGTCTTGGAATTTCCTGAATGGATAATTATGACATTAATGGGTTTTCATAGCTGAAGTTGATCAGAACAATCATAATTCTTTGTAAGACTGGAATGAGCTGTTTCAAGGAGTTCATACTTGGTGCGACCGGTGACCATACCCAGGCAACTTTCACATGGAATGAAGTTTAGACCAAATTATACACAAAGAAAAAAAACATGAAAAAGAATAGATAATATGCATAAATCTATATTGTATGGTAGAGTTTAGCCAGACCTTTTCTTCGTATCCCTGGTTAAATGTGATAGTATGAGCTGGATTTTGACAGTGAAGTTGACTTAAGGCTTTGATTGCTTTTTTTCTTAATTATGGAAAAGGGATAAAATAAGTGGATAATAATATTAGAAATATTGATAACACCATTTTTAGGGTGCTTTCAATGGGCATTTCAAAATAACGAACTCGGCTTCAATAGAAGTTTAGTAACCCAATACCCTTTCCTCGCGACACTTTCTTAATCTGGACTACCGTAATAACCCAATACTACCCCTAACACGTATTATAATTTGTTTCTTTTTCTCATTGGCCAAATAGGCCTAACCCCAGCTAATGAAGGAGAATGCTGCTATTCTCAAACAAATATCAGTACTCACAGAGTAGTAGTAGCCATTTATTACCACTTATGTCTCATCGGTCAACAGCACTGGCTCTGGTGTGAGCTCAATAACTTAATCCAACACTATAGGTGGGGCTAACTTGTCATTTAGTCCCACCTATAGAACGGGGTTTAGGGAAATTTAGCCATGTTGCATGAGACAACATGGAAAATAGACAAATCGGGTGTATAAACATTATACAGTAACCTAACAAAAACATGAAATTATGATCTAACAATGTTAAACCACCAAATCAGGAGCACAGAACTTGTATGAAAGTGCAAAAACAACTTAATATTATTGAAGAAAAGATAGATTACATCTTTAAAACCACACAATAGAATTTTGATGGTATTCTTTTCAAATACAGATTCTGTGTGTAAGAAAATGTGATTGTATTATAATGTACATGAGTGATCTTATTCCAATATGTACATGAATATCATATGATAACCTAGATTGTAAGAATGAAGGTCAGCTTTATGCCCATAAAATACAAAAATGTTCCTTTTCTATATATATACTGTTTTATTGTCTGCTTTCAAGTATCAATATCCTTTTAATTTGTAAGATTGTTGCTATGCCAGGCAGGGGTAGTGTCAGTGTATTTTGGTAGGGAGGCAAGGTGAACTATATCCTTAAAGGTATTGTTTAACTTTGTGAGCAGCCGATTTAAAAAATTCTCAAACCAATATGAAACATGTGTACAAGTGCATGTATTACAACTAATAAACCTTGAAAACAACCATTATTGTGAATGAAAAGCTATAACTACAAGGCAAACCCCGATTTTGTAAGTAGGCGTCTTATAAACGCCTAAATAGTACACATAAGTGTATGGGATGAAATTAAGATGGTGTTTCTGGTCACTTTATATTTCAATTTTTAAAGCACTAAATAATTATTTTCGAACACAATTTTTTCTGGGCTTCATATCACAGACACAGGTGACAAGGGTGACCTTCTAGCTCAGATTTTTTAAAAGTCAAACCAATTTTATCCAATCACTTTAAGATGAATGTTTAATAAAGAAGAATGGGATGCATTGATTTACCTTCGACTCTCACTCTTATAGATCTTTCTCCTTTGAATTCTTTTCCTCCCTATACTCCTTGGGCCATATTCTGAACCATGGTTTAAAGTTGTGGTTTAGCTATGGAAAGCCAATTGGGGCACAAATCTCTAACAGTACACATTCAATATTAACTCATATGACACCCAAATTGTCTGGAAATGATAACTGAAGTATTTTTCATCATTATGAAAGCAAACGGAAACAAAATAGTAAACATATCAAATATACAATATAAACAGAATGTTAGAATTTTCGGCTCCCATAATTTTAGCACAGACTTAGACCATGTTCTAAGTTAAACCTGACTTCAGAATACAGGCCCATGTAATCGACATAAGAAGAATACAGGAAAGGCTTACAATGGACCACACTGCGCATCATGGGTTACATAATACATACATGCAGAAAATCAGATTTTTTGTTTTACTAAAAATATGTATGCAGTTACGGTTAAATATTTCTCTTATTCAAAATGTGCACATTAAACCAAACATAAACCCAACCTTCTTACCTAAATCCTAATCCTAAGAGCATTTTGAACTATAAACCCTCACTTTATATGTTTTCAGACGAATAAGCAGAGGAGCATTTGTTATATAAAGAGTGAATGTCAAGTTACCTAAAGATTAACTGAATTCAGTCAATATAAAATGATGCCTTGCCTAACATAGCATGGAAGGTATACATGGATGCTACAATTTGACCAACAAGAACAACACATTTGGTTAATCATAAATATATCAGCAAATCAATGAACTGATTGATATACAGTTATGCTCTTTTTGCCTACGTAATGCAGAATACCAAAGGCATTGAAAATAAATAGCATTTAGAACAGCGTCATATAATTTGTAACATTTGGAAACATGTACAATACAATGTACAGTAAATGTTGCAGACAGGCCCATGTTTCAGATATCAGGGCCCTGTCTCACAAAGCGTTGCTATTGATCCAATCAACCACAACTATGGAGAGCCAGCAATATCAACATCTAAAATGCATGTTTGTTCAAAAATGTTATCTTGATAATGCAAGTTTAGGTGTTCATTATTGTTTTGACAATTCACTGTGCTTCTCTTTGTTTACAAAGGACAAATTTCCCTGTAGGACAAATTATGACATTGATGGATTTCCATATATACGATCATGAAAGTTCATGAAAGATCATGAAATTCATGAAAGTTTAGATTGGAGAAACAGAACCTTCCCTTAGGACCAGATTCCTTGAACGCCAACGCCCTAGCTCCACTTCTTCTGAAGAATCGCAGCACATTCACATCGAATAACCTGGACATCACGTGGACATCAGCAAGGTACAATTGCTAGAGAGGGAGCGGCGGTACGTTGAAAGAGGTGTGAAAGAAGCGATTTACATCCAAGAAGTCAAACCTTCTCTAAACAGGGATGGAGGGCGATACAAGCTTCCAAGTGTCTACGACCCGATTATTGATCGCTATGTCACTATGTCGAATCGGGTCACTTCGGTTATCGCTGAAGAAGGCAGCAGTTAGCAGCCGAAAATTTCTAGGTAATTCTTCTAATTTTCTTTTGTGTTGTTTTAATAGCAAAAGGTTAACTTTTACTGGATTTCCAATTGAGATAGATCAAATCAATCGTAACTCTTTGTAAGACGGGACCAAGATGCAAGACTATGTGTGGACTAAAACTTTACTGACAAGCCTTGCTTTGAAGCCCCATACATGTAAAGTATTTCATAATCTATGATTTTATTAATTATATGTAGTCACTTTATTTGTATGGTACTTTGCTTATCTATATAAATCCTTTATCTTCATATTTTGTTGTTGTTACTGAGCAGATGGATATAAGTTCAATGAAAATGAAATCAAATAAAATCATGTCAAACATATTGCCCGAATCCTTCTAATAACATTTCTCTCTGCAGTTAGACCCAAGAGCTATAATACATTTACTATCACAAAGATATATTTCAACTCGAAACACATTATTCACATAGGTCTATCTAACACGGACCGAAAACACACATTTGATGTGGAGAAATTAGACAAATATATCAAAAAATATTATTTTCATTCACATAGATGAACAGAAATACAAACTAATGCTAATAGTACCCCACATGTGGCAATAGTCGAACTAAGAAATATATTTCAAAATATTTCTTTCAAGAAACCATGTTTTCCCCCGATGAAAGGTCATTCCCTCTACCCCTGTTTTTAGTCTTGAAATCAGGCTGCTTTACACAGCTTTAAAATAGCGATGAATGTGGATTTCCAAGGCTCGTGGGGGGGGGGATTTCAGGGACTAAATCCCCCACCCCCTTGTAATTTTTTCCCCTGCTTTAAATTGAAAGCCTAAAGAATGTTATGTCTTTCATAATGTAGTCTAAAACTGTAAGTCCACTATCATAATAATATCAGTAATAATAATATCAGAAATAATAATAACAGTAACATTTATATCGCGCTTTATTGTTTGTTTTTCTAAGCGCTTTACATGTAACTATTATTATTACAGTCATAAATAATTTTCTGCTATTTTCATACATTATTTACTAAGAAACAGAAAAGAATATAGAGAACTTTTCCAAGCATCCTTTTCAATGATGAAGATCAAATAGTATTCATCATCTTTTCAATCAAAATGTAAATAAATTTCCCATAGATTTACGAAAGGGTATAGGTATCAAGACTAGGCTATAAATGTACATGACTCTACGGCAAGAGGTTACTGTGTACTGGGTCTCCTTAGGTTTGTAATTCAGTCCCCATTGAAGACAACAGGGGTCCAGTTTCATAAAACTTGTTATGATAACAAATTTGCCATAACAGTTTGAAGCTACTGAAATCCTTCAATCTCATTGGCTGATGGAAAATTAATTATTATAAAAAGTTTTCATGAAACGGAACCCTTTTCTTTAGCTTCATTAGGAAAAGATTTTAATTTGCCGACCCCAAGCTGGTGAAAAGAACTAAACTAGAGGTAACAGTGTTGGGGTTACATTAATGGAGCCAGCGAAAATTGCTGTCCAGGCGAAAGCATCTCTTTAGCATTCATGGGAAGATAACATTAATTTGCTGATCCCATACAGGTGAAAAGAACTGAACAAGAGATAACATTTTAGAGTAACGTTAATGGAGCCAGCTAAAACTGATATCCTAGTGACAGATATTCATCACCTATCACTTAGAAATGATTAGAATTTGCCAACTCCATAATGTTGAAAAGACCTGATCTAAAGTTAACAGTTTTAGGGTTACATTAATGGAGCCAGCGAAAATTGCTGTCCAGGCGAAAAAAGCATTTCTTCGGTTTTCGCTGAGAAATGATCAGAATTTGCTGGCCATATACTACTAATGGAAAAAAAAAGGTTTAACAATGGGAACCAGCTAATCTTGCTGCCTCATCTAAGGCCAGCTTTCACTGTAGTCCAAGCTATTTGTTACAAGCTACTGAAATCTTTGCATCTGACTGGCTGAGAGCAAATTAGTCATGAATAACATTAGATGTGTCATGGAATGCTCCCTTGACCTGCTCTCCTCGAGAGATGTCAATAATACCCCGGTCACATTTGCTCTACGGCGGACGTATGGCAAGTCGAAGACAGCCGATTCATTCATCTTAATTCAGATCCCCTACATGTATAAGTAGCTGGTACAAAAAGTGTTAAAACGGCTGTTTTCGACTTGCCGTACGACCGTTGTAGATCAAATGCAACCCAGGTATAAGTATAAGGTGAAATACTTGGCAAATTTATTGAAATTAATTCCAAAATCGGCCAAATATCTTATCAAAGCCCAAAATCAAAGTGAGATACTAATTTGCCTGATAAAGCAATGAATGGGATACCCGCCCAGAACAGTACCAAAGCCCCCATGAATGCTTTCATACAATCATATTGCTCAAATGTCTGGTCAAATAAATGCACTCTTTATGTACAAATTTCATAAAAGATATTCATCTCGGCTTGATATTTCAATCTTGATTATGGCTCGTCGTGAAGAAATAAAAACAATATATGATTCCACGACGGTCCTCGTACCTCACGCGGGATTCTGAACAAACAAAAAACGAAAACATGAAAATAACTCTAGTTACTCTGATTATTTTGTACACTTGTTAGGCTCATCCACCTCACCATTGCAAATATAAAATCTGTTAAAAGCGCATCATGGTACACGATTCTTTCGATACAAATAATTGCCTGGCTAGACAACGACAGTAGAGGGCACTATGCTACTCGTCTGAGTTGGCTTCTGGTTTGCTGTTTTGCGACGGCGAGACAAAGTGTTGCATCTGTTGTTTCTGCATTTGGAGGGGCTTCTTGACCTTGTCCGCTTTTCGCCACAGGGTCACTTCCTGTGAACAAAAAAAAGCCCGAGGGGGGGGGGCAGAGTAAAAATTGTAAACATTGCTAACATTATTCAAGCCAAGATTAAATTTGTACCTAGATAGCATTATAATCACTAAAAAAAAACTGAAACCAACAAAGAACGAGATGGAGCCAAGTGGCCAAGATCTAGGGTTCAAATCCTGGTTCGAGGTAGTGTAATTTTCTCAAATTATTTATGAATGAATTTATTTATTATCCAATGCAATGATAATACCAATTTACAAGTTTACAGACAATCAGTTATGAATACATAAAAAAGCAAGAATAATAGGAACCAGAAAATAGCATGAATGCTAGTCAAGTCTAGCCCCTTCTAGTCTAGATAGATAGAAACTTATTATTTAAGAATGACCAATCTTGAGTCTACTAAATATACTTTGTAATATATAAACAATGACTACATAACAATTAATCTGTGATTATTTTCAATCCTACTATTCATACCAAGTTATTTGAAGCATACTCTTATCACAAGCTATCTTTCTACAGCCTGTCTGTCTGTCTATCTCTAAATCATTCATAGATTTTTTTTTCTTAAGTTTAATTTACATTTGTTCACCAGCAGGTACTAGGTTTGAAGACCAATATTTTTCCTCATTTGTCATTTACCCTTCCTTGTACTTCTCTTACTTCTCTTGACTTTTATGCTTTGCTCTCTTCTACATGTAAGTGCCTTGAGCATTTAATAAAAATGGAATAGGCACTATATAACTCATATTATTATTTCCTGCATCTGAGCAGTTTAACTAAAACAGCAAGGAGTATATTTAGGTTCAATTCCTGCTCGTGATGGTGATATTTTCTCACATTTTTTATTTTCTATAAAAGATGGAAGAAGACAAGCATTACAGAAGAACAAAAGGAAGAGTCACAGAAAGAGAGAGAGAAAGATAGACTGACGGACAGAAAAATACAGACACAAAGACAGACGGACAGGGGGAAAAACAGAGAGACAGACAGACAGAGATACAGACAGGGAGAGAAGGGAAGTTTAGATGACCACATTATTTTTTCTGACCTGCTGTTTGAAGTACCGTCTCTCCTCCTCATCAACAAGTACAAGGTTAAGGTAATAGCGAACAGAGAACTTCTTGTTGACGTCTCTCATCGTTGGCGTCAGCTCGTACCCCGACAGGAACAGCCTGATGGGTATTGATTCACCTGAGGTCAAAAAGATATTTCAGTTCCATTGACCAGTCATAGTTGTGAGATGAGAATGGTTTATCAAATAAGAAGGATCCATATCACTATCATCTACATGTGTGGAACCATGGTAACCAGGCATAAGTAATTACCGATGCATGGTCAGCCATGCATCGGTAATTGCTTATGCATGGCAAATTTTCCAGATGCATCGGGAATTATTTACGCATGGTTGTAAAAAAAATTCCATCGTTCTATAGAACAAAGGATACACAGGATTGTTTGCACATTGGTAGGACAAGTGAGCATGCAGTAACATTGGAATCTAGCCTAGACCCTCACGGTTGCACCTTGTGGGTTTAACAGTTCCATAGTTTCCTTATGCTAACAAAACCTACCAATGTATGATGGTGGTATCCAAGTCTGCGCACTTAACAACTTGAGTTAAGATTTCACATGAATTTCTTCTTATTTCACAAAGTCTTTCAGATAATGATGTTCCTTATATTATCATGAGTAAGTGTACCAAATATTTGAAAGAAATATAGTATTTTCTTCGAAAAAATCTCAGGCAGTCATCAGATTGAAAAAAAATGGTACCCCATGTCTGCGCACCCATTCATTTGCACACAGTTCGGGGATTTTGATGAGAAAGGCTGCATTTTGAGACCGTCACATGATATGCCCAAAATTAATTATTTTTTCCACCATTTTGAGTCGGTTTTTTAAATGAATACATGTCTACATATTGCATGTGTAATGTCTGTGTTCGTTGAGTATCTTCTTTTACTAGAATCGGGCAGATACGCTTGTGTGCAGACAAGGGGGACCGCGCAGACTTGGGGGAACTTGCCATAGTCACATCTGTGCATCCTTTGTAGAATAAAACATATAATACACATCATTTTGCTGGTGCCTTAGAAAAATGACCCACATTTGTAAGACCACAGCCTCCAGAGTACCAAAGCGATGACGTCAGTTGCCATGGTGTCATGGCAGCCAGGTTCTAAACAAATGAACCAAGCGGGTGTTTCACGCAAGACTGGAACATCTTCTTAGGTCATAAATCAATTATATAGGGATATCACATAGCACAAGAAAGGATCACACGTCATGCATAAAGGCATTTGTATCGTACGAACAGCTTTATGGAACACCCACCCGGAGCGTGTTTCTGATAGGAGAAAATGGCTACTATCAGAATTTCATCATTTGCAACCTCAGAATGATGGTAATTTTTGCAAAGAAACATGTATATAGACGATCGTCAGCTGCGACTTTGTTTAGAACCAGCCGGTTCGTTGTCATGACAGTGACGTCACACTTCGTTACTCTATACACCCTTGACTAAGTCTCAGGCGTGTTAGAACTGTTCCAAAGGTACCTCATGGGCATAATTATTACTAATGCCCTAAATGATGTGCATTATTTTATACTATTACATATCAATGCAAAGCAGACACATACCTCTGACTGGAGCACCGTCCATGATTTCATATTTTGCTATGGTTTCATTTTCATTGAATGTGTTGGGACCTGAAAGATAAACAAAAGAAAATATCAAAATTGTATATCTGTCTCTGATTCTGATTGAAACCTCGGATGAATTTGTTTGGGAAGTCATGCAAGTGATGCTCAAATAAATGTTCATGTTGCATTTCTACATGTCATAATATTATAGGGTAGTGTTTATCCTCCATCTTGAATATTCATGACACTTTACAGATGTAATGTAACAAATAATTCAGCAAAACATTTTATTCCATAATAACGAATAATAATATTAATAAATAGTTCTTGTTCTGGGCATTTCATGTATAATTAAACCTCTCCTTCTCTATGTGGGAGCCTGGTTTAGTTGGTCTGACTTTTCTTTAAATGAGAAGGTCATGGGTTCCATTCCCAGCTATGGCATATTTTCCTTCAGCAATAAATTTACCCACATTGTGCTGCACTCGACCCAGGTGAGTTGAATGGGTACCCAACAGGATTCATTCCTTGACAGGATTCATTCCTCGAATGCACTAGGCACTGAAAACAGCAATTCAAGCGAAAGCTGGGGTAATACATGCCCCGGGGACCTCGACACGAACGTGTGCGGGCTGCCGCAGTAAGGGTAATACATGACAGTGCATCTCATGAAAGATTAGTGATAGATCTATGGTGCATTATCATTACAACGACGCATTTCCAAAAGGTCTTGAATATTATCATCCTATTGCACCACAAAAGAATTTGAAGGAATGAATTCCTTTCAGGTACCGAGTTACCTCAACTTGGATGAGAGCAGCGCAATCTATCATACCATCAGTTTCCTCTGACATAGCTCTGACATCTTTCCTTGATTCTGATTGGCTGAGAGGCACTGTTACTTTGGTAACTGTCGGATAAAACGTCCGACAAGTCCTTTCATGGAACGCCCCACTGATTTCATAATCCTTTTTTTGCTGCAGGATTTAAGTAAATCTGAGATACCAACGAATAGCCTTCCACAAATGTATGGACTAAGTTAACCTATAGATCTAGTGGTTCTGACTCTCTCTTTTCAAACAGAGTGTCGTGGGTTCAAATCCTAGCTATGGCATGTTTTCATTCAGCAAGAAATTTATACACATTGTGCTGCACTCAACCCAGGTGAGGTGAATGGATGACCTGCAGGATTAATTCCTTGAATGCATTGAGCACCGGTGATTGTAGCTCGAGCTAAAGCCAGGGTAATTATAGCAGCGCTTTGTATCCTCAGGCAAATAGCACTATATAAATCCAGCTATTATTATAATTATTGTACAACGCCTACTTAGCTTGTACGCGATCAAATGGGAGGCTGAATGTCACACATTCGTAACGTTGCACACAAGACGTACCATCCAAAATGTACCATTGTACAGCTTTAGGTGAAGTCACAATGCGATTTCATTGAATAAGGTGACAATGCGCGTACAACCCGCTGGCTAAATGCGCAATGCTGTCTAAGATCATGTGCGCTTGTGGGCAGCCCGGCTTGTGGGATTTTGCTTTTCGCTTTCAATATTTTTGCTCCCTTTTCATAGATTACTGGAGAGAAAAACTCTTGTTTTTTCCTATTTTCGCTACATTCCGAGGCGTTGTACAACACAAATAGCGAATATTCTTATTTGTGCAATGGTGCAAGATTTCGCACCATCGCATTCATGCCTATTCGCTTTTTGTATATTACTAGTTTTAATTAAAACATAGTTATGGGAATACCTCTGAGTTTTCACAGGAAATATCAATTTACCTGATCCAGTTGTTTCTCTTTTGATGATAGCTAGTTCCATGTGTTTGATCTTAATCCTTACTAGAAGGAAATAGATTTTACCAACGATAACATCTTTGAGATGGTATCTGTAAATGAAGAAACAGATGAGAAAGAAAATAGCAAAATTGAATTGACAATCATTTATATTGATTAGCTTGTAATGCCTTTGTTTTCTGTCTGGATGCTGCCATATATATTTTGAAAAGTGTAGCCGTGTCTTGGTTCCATACCACAAGATGGCACTATCACAAAAAGCAACATTATTGGCTGTTGATATACTGAAGTACAATAAAAGATTTTGTTTTCTCTCATTTTTTTTAAATGGGATTTTTATTGACTTAGTTTTAATTCATGATAGTTGATGTATGCAAAGCTGCTCGCATATGATGCCACACATAAAAAAATTAAACTTCTTATAAATTTTATAATCTTTGATGTGTTTTCCTCAAACCTTCCAAAATATTTTTTTAATCATTTTTTCTTCAGAATGAACTTCCTAATTAAGAAAAGGGACTTTTTCATTTGCGTGTTCACTAGTTGAATGCCATATAACTGTGAACGCCACAATATTCTATTTTGTGTTTGCAACATACAAAGTCTGAAGAGTGAGGCAAGACAAGACACTGGAAAAAACACTGCCTGACATATCAACTTGAAGAGACAGCATGTATTTCTCCTTAATCAAGTATATCACAAGGATACTGGACAGGAAGTGTTGAGTAGCTACTAATACTCCTACATTGCCATAGTCCTCAAAGAACCATTATCATTCCCATGCATGTTTTTTTTTTGCCATGGCAATTCCACTCACTGTCCAGTTCTTGTTATAAAATAGGTGTATTATTTCAAGCATTGCGATTGGTCAATATGCATCACATGACATCCAACTTTTTTCGTGCACTGCACAGCAGTGCAAAAGGTTCGCAACGAAAATTGACATTGCATGCTCAAGGAAACCAGGGGCGGTATTCTGAAAACGTTCTTATCTTAATTTTGTTCTTATCTACGTCACTTTTTTAAATTGGTATTCTGAAAACGTTCTTATCTTTTTCTTATCTTTTGTTCTTATCTTTGTTCTTATCTTGCTCTCCACCCCCAATGCTGAGCGCGTAAATTTACAACTCGCGCATATAATACCAAAGCGGGCTAAAAGATAAGAACAGAATGTAGATAAGTGGTATTCTGAAAACGTTCTTATCTTTTTTCTTTCTTATCTTTCACGATATTTAAGATAATATTTAAGATAGCTAGAGGGTTATCACATCTCACAATGTCCGCGTTTTTTCTTGCTCAAAATCGATGGCCTCTAGTAGTAACAAGTACCCACAAGTATTCCTCCCACCATTTGTTTCATTCACCCTTTATTTTGCCCGTCTCTTTTTTCTATCCCTTCTTTCTTTTCCATTTTTTATTCCTTTCTATCTGTCTGTCTTTCTTCCTTTCTATCTGTCTGTCTTTTGTCCTTTATATCTGTCTGTCTTTCTTCCTTTCTATCTGTCTGTCTTTCTTTCTTCCTTTCTATCTGTCTGTCTTTCTTCCTTTCTATCTGTCTGTCTTTCTTCCTTTCTATCTGTCTTTCTCCCTTTCTATCTGCCTGTCTTTCTGTCTTTCTTCCTTTCTATCTGTTTGTCTTTCTTCCTTTCTATCTGTCTGTCTTTCTTCCTATCTGTTTCATTCTTAATTTATGTCTTTACTTTTGTTCTGTTTGAATCTTTTAATTTCTTTTTTTCTTTTGCTTTGTTTCATTTATACTTCATCTTTCTTCCTTTTTATTTTCCCTTTTCGTTTTATCCCTTTTTTTTCTTTACTGAGTCTTTTTTCTGCTTTCCCCCCGTTTCTTTTCCTTTTCTTTTTTCTTTCTTTCTTCCTTCACTTGTTTGTAATCTTTATTTTTCTTCCATTCTTTCGTTTTTATACATGCTTTTCCTTTTTTAATCATTCATTTCATTTTCCCCCTTTTTCTTCCTTCCCTTTAATAATTCTTAAATTTTCTTATTTTTTTTATTTCTGCTTTCTGACACTTTTGTGTCTTTTTTTACTTTCTTTCTTTTTTTTCTTTATTTTGCTCATCCTTTTTTCGTTCGTTCTTTAGTTACTCTTTTTCTTTACTTTCTTTCTTCTCTCTGTATTTCTTCTATTAACTTTTTCTTTATTCTTTCCATTGATTTTTTTTTCGTTTTTTTTTCCCAACTTTTTATTTTCCCTTTCGTTTTCTCTTTCTTTCTTTCTTTCTTTCTTTCCTTCTTTCTTTTATTCTTTCTTTCTTTCCTTATTTCTTTTTTCTATGAATTTACCTTTCTTTCTTTATCTTTTTGTAGTCTTTATATTTGCGTCAAATTTCCTTTCATTTTTTTTCTTTCATCCTTATTTCTTTGTTTAATTTTCTTTTTTTTTTCTCTCTTCCTTCACTTTTTACATTTTTATTCCCTTTTTTCTCTTTCGTTTTATTTCTTTCTAACTTTCTTTCAGTCGTTTTTTTTTAGCCTTTTTTTTCTTTTTCGGTTCCTTGTTAATTTATTTTATCTTATATTAGTTTGACCTTTTTCTATTTTTGTGTGTATTCCTTTTAGTTAATTTCTTTTTTTTTCTTCATTTTTGTTCCTTCACTTTATCATGGATAATTGTTCTATTTTCTTTCTTCCTTTTCATTCTTTTATTCATTCTATTTTCTTTCTTTTTTATTTTTGAATTCTTTTTGCTTGCTTTCTTTCGTTTACTCCTTATTTTTTCATTTATTTTCTGCTTTGTCCCTTTCATCTTTTTTTTCTGCTTCATTCTGACTCTTTTCTGTCTTCTTTCTTTCATACCTACTTACTTTCTTTCTTCATATTTTGTTCTTTATTCGTACCTGCTTTATTTACTTTTCTTACTTTTTTTTGCACGTGGACGTCTAGAAATAATAAAATCAGTCAGTGCGTATAAAATGCCTATTTCGCGCAATGCGCCAGAAACGGTGAACGCGCAGCGCCCATGATATTCTCTTCACATAAGGAACGCTTCTATTGGTTAAACTGCCAATATAAAGCGCATTTTGATTGGTAAAATCTTAAAAATGGGCGTGTTGGAGATAAGAAGGGGGCAGTCCTTACAAAGATAAGAACGCGTTAAGAAGATTTTCAGAATACCGATTTGCAATGATTTTAGCGTCTTCTTATCTCAGTGAGATAAGATAAAAGATAAGAACAAAGATAAGAACGTTTTCAGAATACCACCCCTGTGCGGTATCCTGGGAGAAGTCCAACAAGCTGTACTGTAACTTTTTAAGAATTTGTTTCTGCGTTGCTATTTTAGAAAACAAATAATGCACTTGCTCGTGCACAGTGTGGCACCTATCTAAAGAAACCTTGCGTGCTCTGCATTTCCACTAACGCACTCAGCTGCATGCATTATTTGTATGATATATTCTATCCATCCTGTCTTCCTCAAACCTGGCTTGGCCTTTCCGTCTACTTCTCCCTTCAACAGTCATTTGGACTAAGCAAAATAAATTGGCCTATCACGATCATCGTTCCATGCGCACTTTGGTCAGTAGACTGGCTAGGAACCAATCAGAATTGCTCTTTCAAATTAGCGATTAATTGCCAACCTTTGTGTTATGGGACCCCTGCAGCTTGATGCATAAAACTTTTTACCTGAGAAAACTCTGGTAAAAACTGAAAACCAAGGTTAGTCTGATTTCTGCCATTGACTTTAACACAGGGCAAAAACTGCGGTAAAAACAACCTGAGTTTTCTCAGGTAAAAAGTTTTATGCAACGGGCCCCTGGTCGCCTTTTCCAATGGCTGTATTTAGAGATTTCTCTTCTTCAGCTGCATGAGTAGGCCTTCACCTTCGGGAACTCTTGACTTTCAAACTCAAGGCCACACAACAAATAGCATACTATAACAAAACACTACAGTAGTCAACTGGTGAACATGCAAATTGACGAGTCCCTAGTGACCCCCAAGAACTCACTTTGATTTGTTGTATTCAAATTCTATATGGAGGCAGTCTTCAATACCAACTTCCATCTTGATGGATGAGTTGACCTCGGGGTAGTGTGACAGGGTGTGAACGACGAGATCCATCTCACGCACCGTGTCTGTCAATCTCTTGGTGATAGTTACTCGTAGAAAGTATCTGCAAAGGGTCAAAGGTCGCAAGTAAAAAGTGCAAAAGCATATTAGTTTGAAAGTTAAATCATGAGAATCTTATTAAGGATTTGGTTTATGATAGGGCACAGATCCATCTCATGCACTGTGTAAATCTCTTGGTGGTAGTTACTCGTAGAAAGTATCTGCAAAAGGTCAAAGGTCACAGGTCAAGTTTCAAAGTTTAATCCTAAAACAATTAGAAAGGTTTAGTAGGCAGAATCTGCAGGTAAGTTTTCAGATCTACACAAAAGTGTTAAGGAGTTTTACAGTGTCATCATTTTTAAACATGTTTAGACAATAGCTGGTTAAGTGATATGAGGGAAGTGGATAATATTTTAAACAATTTCCAACCAATTTTATGATTGTCACTCTTAGAATGCCTCTACACAATGTTAACGGTCAAATATTAACAATCCAAAGAAAATAAAGCTCCATTGGCCCATATCCTAAACTCAGGTCTAATTAAAATCCTGATCTAACATTGTAGTTATACTATGGAAAACAACTGTGATGCCAATATCTTCTAGCAGAGGTTACTGAGGTTAACTTTATTAGCTCATTTAATACCTAATTTATAATCATTAAAAACTCTCTGAATAACCTGTTTCTTCACCATTAAAACATCAGTATACACGTCATTGGATTTATGAGCATACAGTGTAACTACATTTCGTGTATTTTTTTTAATCCAAGAAATGGCCTATTGAGAGAAATGTGTGCCACAGCTAAAACCTGATCAAACAAAGTGTATAATTTATATGAATGTAAAATAGAAAATGAAATGATACTTTAAATTATATTGCACACTGGTGAAGTGAAAACAGACAGAAGTAGAACACAATGGTGGACTTACCTTAACCTGACATTAGCACCTGTGTATGACTCGTATGGTTTTTCTACATTGAGGAATTCAAAGGGATAACTGGTTGATTGCGTGAGCTCTCCTGGCCTAGCAAGCTCTTTGACAAGCGATGTGAATTCATGATGGTTACCTCTGTCGTAATACAGCTCTACAAAAATAAAATGATTTTGAACAGCGAAAACAAATAAGAAAGTTACAAACCTAAAAGTAGTAAATACCAATAGGTACATTTGACAAGAGATGTGAATTAACGATTGTTACCGCTGTCATAATACAGCTCGACAAAACTCAAAATATTGTGAGAAAAAAATTGAAAGTTAAAGAAAGTGACAGCAACAAAGAAGTGAACGTTCTAACACACAATCTTGTTTATACTTTTAAGATGAATGCATTTGCACTAAACACTGACCTCATGAGAAAGTCTATATACATATAGTGGT
Source organism: Lytechinus variegatus (assembly GCF_018143015.1). NCBI lineage: Eukaryota > Metazoa > Echinodermata > Echinoidea > Temnopleuroida > Toxopneustidae > Lytechinus > Lytechinus variegatus. The sequence continues at coordinate 12,738,328 of NC_054745.1, read as the reverse complement.
GTGACCTTAATTCGCGGGTTACCTAATTTTGCTCATGGTTGAATATCTCTTTATCTAATAGATATCTTGAAAATTTTATCACCAACAGAATGAGCGACTCAAAATTATTCAGTATAGTAATTTTCTTGAAGGTAAGGTCTCAATTTGTGAAAATATTGGCAATACATTGGCAAATTTTGTAACCTTTTGTGTCCACTCCGGGGAAAATCCAATCTTCTCGACAAGCATCAAGAAATCACCAGTTTGCAAGCAGAGGTCTCCAAATAAGTAAAATGTGATACCAACCAGATTTATGGCATTTTAGCCTCCATCTGATACAATATCTTACCTTTGTCGGCTTGATTTCTTTTCTAAAGCTTTGCAAAGTGATCGTGCGCAAATTAAGGTCACACTTTTTTATGACACTTTTTCAGCCGAGTGCGCACTAGTCGATCGCCATGGAATTTTGAGATCGCGATACCAGCGAAACCCTTGACTTACTTTGTAATTCTGTCAAGCGAATTTGACTTTGGGATCTTTCCTTCCATTTGGTATTTATGATTTTGATATAATTTTGTGATAACTGTAAGAACGTTTTTATTGAAAATCAACTTCATAGCAATTTTTAAAATGTGTGCAAACTATGGCCACCCCATCATAGAACAAAGGTTTATTGTCACTATATCTGGCTGGGATTCCATGCTTATTAAGCTTTCTTGCTGCAAATCGCTATTGTTTTATCCATGGACCTATGGAGAGATAGACGATGAACATGAGCATTTCTTCGATCCATTGATAGTCACCGTCACCTGGCTATGTGCATCTTAATAATAATAACAATAATCCGCTTTTATATAGCGCTTAATCCATCGGAACGACGTTTCTAAGCGCTTTACAGATATATTATTACCCCGGTCATCGGATTCAATCAGTCATTCCCGCACACAATGTGTGCACATCCTCCACTCCCTGGGGAGTATTCCAGTCAGTCGCCTGTGAGGCGCACACAATACTGGACAAGCTACAATGACTTTCACATCCTACCGGGTACCCATTTAGCACCTGGGTCGAGAGTGGCAAAGTGTGGATTAACGCCTTGCTAAAGGACGCCAGACCGCGGTGGGATTCGAACACACGACCCTCTGTTTACAAGGCGAGAGTCAGAACCACTACACCACGGCTCCTCCTTAATAACATACATGTGTTGTGACAATAGCAATTACCATGACTACCAAGACGTATCTGATCACTTAAAGACGGAACAGTTTCCCGGTCTTAGTTTTGTTGGCTGACACCTTGTTTCGGCATGTTCCTTTCAATCAACATGCTCCATATGTGGAGCAGCATCAATTTTCCATGATTAAAGTGATTTGTTATCAACTTCGCATACAATCTCTGAAATATAAAGTTCCAATCATGAACTGCTTCAGGCCCTTCTCACGGTAACAATCATAGGACCAAAGTAGACAAGGATGAAGAGAATGTTATTCAGATGACGATAACAGTAACCTGTTAGTGACTTGACTATTAAAGCGATGAATGTCCATCCCTTCATAGGTCCATGCTTTATCTATGGTGACTGTGATAACTTGTAATGGAAAGGTGCTTGCAGGAAAGAAGCTACTCTTACTTTTGACAAGGTGTCTTATTCATTTAACCAGACCTTCATTTTTGAGGAGCGCGATTGCGCTGGCGCTCCTACCGAGCTCCTAAAAAAAAGTTTAGGAGTGAATGAAGATTATTCACCTCTTTCCGACTCTGATTTGATTTGATGTAGATTTTCATGGCAATAAGTAGAGTGAAATTACAAACGTGAAGGACTGTTTAACATGTTATATGTTCTTGTCTTCTTACCTATTTGACCAACAAACTCAATTCGGATGCCTTGATGTTCAAGTTTCTTGCCTTTAAGAGTGACATTGACCTTCAAAATGAAAGAAATTATAAAGAATAGTTCATTTATTTAAATTGAAAGGTCATATCAAGGGAATGAAATGGTTCAATTAAAATTCAATTCAATTTACTATTATCCTTTTGATTTACGCAATCATGATGTAAATATTTACAATCGTACGTATACCTGGAGTATTCAGGGGCCTCAGATCAGTTTTGAGAGTAGGTAGGCCGACAATGCAAAACATAGAATCAGATGGTAATTTATATGTTTCTGTACATGGCCTCCCCTTTCCCACAGCCCCTTGTATTCATGTTTACATATTTCTAATAAACACAATGTCAGTAAGCAACATGTACAATGTAAGACTATCAACTATTTGAAAATACTAAAACTTTTTCAGATAAAGGCTCGAACAAAACTCAATTCTATGTGAACATCTCTATAGCATGCAGCTGAAGGGCAAACCTTACCAAAGATAAGAAAATCAACACGAGTCACATAAAGCATATTGCTTAACGTCTCAACACCCAAGTAAGTAAGAGCAAATGCGATTCTTCAACTTTTTTATTTTCTATGTATTCTATAAACAATAAATATGCAAATTGACAACTATTTTGTTAAAAAGTGTTCTTTTATCATCATTGAGTTCCCTGTCATTTTCAAGTCTAAATTTCATTTCCCTATGATCTAATTTTCATAAATTATGCAAATGAATCTAGAAAATTAATGGCCGTTGCCAATTAAAGGAACAAAATCAGATTAAATTCGATTCCATAAAAGCAACTATCTTACCCTTCCTGTTAAGCTCTCTCCGTCATAGAAGAGATAGAGTTTCTCTTTCCTGCCATCATCTGTCTTGATCTCAGCTTGCTTTCTCGTCGCGGCATCGTCGAGCGCGATGTCAATGTCGGCCCCTTGGCCAAGCCCAAAAAAGCTCTACACATTACACAGAAAAATACAAACAAAATAATCCAAACTTTAGTGAAAAGTCAGGCAGTATACCAGAAATACATGTAGCAGAATTTGAATACATAGTTTGACTGAAAGAATTATAAAAGTTCAAAAAGCTCTACACTATAAGAAAAAACACAAATAAAACAATCCGAACTCTAACGAAAAGCCGAATAGTCCGGCAGTATACATGTACTACAATTACCTTGACTGAAAAGAATTATAGAAAATTCGCTCCCAATTCATTTGGCCGATTAAGGGGTAAAATGCAATAATCAGATTTTTTTCCTGAAATTGATAATATCCGCTCTTAATCAGCTATATGTATAGAGACCCCTATGTGTAAGTAAAAAGTGCTTTGCTTTTAACTTACCCGTCCGAATTTTACATGTTTTTTAAATGGCATGATTATTCCTGAATAAACCAATTCCACACTTTTCAGAAGAATTACTAAATGTAAGAATGATGTATATGCCAACAGTTAAATAAGCGAGAATGAAACAGAAGGAAATGAAATTGTTTCAGTATAAACCACTACCAGTAGAAGTTCCACAAGTACGTCATTAATCATATTATAATAAATTAGCTCAAAATTATTAAATATATAATATCTCATATTACATGGCATTATTTAATTTGGGACAGTAATTTATACTATCATTTGTCTTTATCTTTATTGATAAAATTTTGTTGAAGTTCAATTGACAACAAAAATATTTCTCAACTCTTGTCATACGTAGTTCAAGTTCAGTTTACGGGAGGGAATTAGTAAGCTATTTTAAGAGGAAAAAGATAGCGTTGACTATTTAAAAGCACTCATTGAAATTGGCAATATCGCCCTACTGTAAGCTTGTGTGGAAAAAAAAATCTTTATTTCTAATTCTAGTGCACCTTACGTACATTAGCCCCATGGGCTTAGCTTAGCTCTTAGGGGGTGTTGCAAGAAAATATTTGCGATCAATTGCAAATATTATGTTGCAATTTTACAACTGATAGATCAATGTTAGATGTAGCAAATCAGATTACACTGCTTGTTTCAAAGAGCAAATTAGCTATCAATCATAAATTTGCGATTAACTGCATGACATACGATTGATTTAGGTACCGAAAATAGACTTGCAATTGATTGCAAGTTTCTTGCAACACCCCATTAGACTGACATAGCCAAGGTTTTTTTTAACACTCTGATTTCCTTTTGTCCTCCTACACAGATGGATGTCTGCCATTGAGCTTGTGATGGTGGAGGTTGGACCAACGCTTAAAGGACAAGTCCACCCCAACAAAATCTTGATTTGAATAAGAAGAGAAAAACTCAATAAGCATAACACTAAAAGTTTTATCAAAATCGGATGTAAAATAAGAAAGTTATGACATTTCAAAGTTTCGCTTCATTTCACAAAAACAGTTATATGAACGAGCCAGCTACATCCAAATGAGAGAGTCGATGATGTCATTCACTCACTATTTCTTTTGTTTTTTATTGTTTGAAATACATGTATGAAATATTTTGATTTTCTCGTCATTGTCATGTGAAATGAAGTTTCATTCCTCCCTGAACACGTGGAATTCCATTATTTTAACATTTTGTGCTTCAGGCAAGGAGGTCCCAATCGTCAAATTCGTAAAAATTGAAATATTGTACAATTCAAACAATAAAAAACAAAAGAAATTGTGAGTGAGTGATATCATCAACTCTCTCATTTGGATGTAACTGGCTCGTTAATATAACTATTTTGTTGAAAATAAGCGAAACTTTGAAATGTCATAACTTTCATATTTTACATCCGATTTTGATGAAATCTTCAGCATTGTGCTTGTCTGATTATTCTCTATTGATTCAAATCAACATTTTTCTGAGGTGGACTTGACCTTTAACTAACACAAGGTGCTACATAAGCAATTGCCCTATTGCCCGGGGCAAGTAAAATTATCACAGCAGAATGACCAAAATTAGGGCCGATATAATATTGACCCTAATTATGGTCATGGCAGGCAAGATAAAATCACTTTGGAAAAAGAAATGCAACAACAAAGTAGATTCATCATCATCATCATATCAGCCATGTTCAGCCCACTGCAGGGCGAAGGCCTCCTCAAGTTGGTGCCAAAGGTGCTTGTCTTGTGCTGACATAATCCAATTTATACCAATGAATTTTGTGAGCTCGTCACTCCATCTCAATTTCTGTCTACCCCGATTTCGTGATCCTACATGTAGCCATGGTCTCCATTCTGTGATGCGTTTGGTCCACCTATTATCATGTGATCTTGCAAGGTGGCCAGCCCATCTCCATTTCATTGATTTAATTGCTTTGATTATGTCTATTACTTTAGTCTGGTTCCTAATCCATTGTATGGTTTTCCTATCACGTTTTGATATCCCTAGCATTATACGTTCCATACTGTGTTGAGTGGTTTTTAATTTCTGTTCCATTTTCTTTGTTACAGACCAGGTTTCGGAACCATAGGTCATTGCCGGTATAACACATTGATTAAAGACTTTTCTTTTAAGGCAAATTGGCATATTGCTCTTCATAAAGTCATTGAAATTCCCAAAAGCGATCCATCCAGCTCTTGTCCTCCTTTTAACTTCTTCCAGTTGTTCATGATCCATTCTGACATGTTGCCCAAGGTAGATATAATGATCTACTCTCTCGATTTCAGAATTATCCATTATGATTCTTTGCTCTGTAGCAAATTTGTTGAACATTACTTTTGTCTTTTTCATTTTGATCTTCAGCCCTACTTTGTTACTTTCAGTGTTGAGATCGTTAAGCATATTTTCTAGCTTGAGGCCATCATCAGTGATTAGAATGATATCATCGGCAAACCTTAGGTGATGGAGACACTCGCCATCAATGTTTAGCCCTGTACTTTCCCAGTCTATTTTACGTATTATTTCCTCCAGTGCAGCGTTGAACAGTTTGGGTGAAATAGTATCTCCCTGTCGCACTCCTCTGTTAATGGGGAATTCATCACTGTCTTTGTGCAGTTGAATGGTTGCAGTTGCTTGGCTATACATTTCCTGAATTAGTTTAATGTAGCTATGGTGCACACCTTGTACCTGTAAGGCTGTTATTACTGCCTGAAATTCTACACTATCAAAAGCTTGTGCAAAGTCTACAAATGCCACACACAAGGGTTGTCTGTATTCGCAAGTCTTCTCTAATAATTGGTTTAGTGTGTGGAGATGGTCTGTAGTAGAGAAACCACTTCTGAATCCGGCTTGTTCCCTCGGTTGATTAAAATCTAGAGTTCCAGTGATTCTGTTTGTTAGAACTTTTGTAAATAATTTGTAGGTGTTTGAAAGTAAGCTAATTGGCCTATAGTTTTTAATATCCTTTGTCTCCTTTCTTGTGGATGAGGATTATGATTGCATTGTTCCAGCTGTCTGGTGTTTGTGTTTTTACTAAACAGAGTGTAAACAGCTTGGCCAACTGTTCTAAGATGACATCGCCTCCATAAAGTAGATTAGTTCATGTCAAAAGAGAGAAAAGGGTCAATGGTTTATAAAACCGCAAAACTCTCTTTTGGAGAGGTAAAACTTTTTTTCAATGTTTCTTCGGGCAAGTGAAATAGATTTTTGGACAAATATATTCCAACTGTTTAAAACTTTACTTGCCAGACTTGGCAAGTGCTTCTAAAAAGTTATGTAGCACCCTATTAACAGTGTCTATGGAGAAAAGGGTGCGCTAGCGGACCCTCCTGGCAAACGCGCCAGCCAATCACATTCTCGAATGACTGGTGCATTCAAACACTCAGCTGTATTACAAACATGACGGCAAATGATCGAAAAATAACCTGGCTGAACATGAATGTTTGTCATAAAAATTCTGTATTTCCCAGCATATATTTCAGAAAGATGGTAAGCTGATTTTTTTTAACACTTTCTGATTTTTTTGTCCTCCTACACAGATGGATGTCTGCCATTGGGGTTGTAATGGTGGAGGCTGGACCTTTCAAGCTGAAGGTGCAGTGTTTTTAAAGCTTCGTTTTTAAAAGCTTCAGTCTGGTTTTTAGCTGCACATAGAGTCCATTGTAGAAATTTTTTACTTGCACTGTACACTCAACACTTGACAAGCACAAGATACGATAATACGTCAGTGGTGGACTGTACCAGACTGGAAGAAGATGCTTAAAGGACAAGTCCACCACAACAAAGAGTTGATTTGAAAAAAGGAGAAAAATCCAACAAGCAAAGCACTGAAAATTTCATCAAAATCGAATGTAAAATATGAAAGTTATGACATTTTAAAGTTTCGCTTTAATTTCACAAAAAAGTTTTATGCACATCTAGGTCAGTATGCAAATTGGCACACTGATGATGTCACCAACTATTTCTTTTGTATTTCATTATATGAATTATGAAATATTCTAATTTTTTTCACCTTGTCAAGTGAAACAAAGTTTTATTTTTCCCTGAACATGTGGGATTACCATTATCTTAAGTTTAATGTTAGGTTAATTTGGTCCTTATTGCCAAATCTGTAAAAATTGAAATATTATATTATTCAAACAATAAAAAACAAAACAAATAGTGAGTGATGGACATCATCGACTCTCTCATTTTTATATTGCTGAGTTGTGCATTTTAACTGTTTTATGAAGTATTTAAGAGAAACCTAAAAATGTCATAACTTTCTTATTTTACATCCGATTTTGATGAAATTTCAGTCATATGCTTGTTTTTGTTGGGGTGGACTTGTCATCTAAGTACATGTAAGTGTCTATTGCCCCTCTTTACCCATCAAAAGGAGGAATTAAGCAGTAATCATGGAGAGTGTGGCACCCTTTTCTCCATAGACGCTGTAGTTAAGCATCAGTTGAACCTCCACCATAACAAGCCGAATGGCCGTCATAGGTCTATTGATGGAAGGGATACTGCAGAGTCAAACGAAGTCTAAGCGGAGCATATCTATCCCTGACAAATAGGTCATTTCAATCAGGGATATGCTCCGCTGAGACTTCGTCTAGCTCCTGGACATCCCCTCCGTAAACAGACCGATGATGGCCAATGGGCTCGTAATGGTGGAGCTTGGCGACGGCACGCAAATCGCGCGATATGCGTGAAAAACAATGAAATCAAGATGGCGACGTAAACACGGTGGCAAGTTTTCCATTGTGTTTTCATAACATTTTTCTTGTTTCTTGAATGAATTAATATCGTAGAAATGTCGGAAATGAAGTTGTTTCCCATCTCTACATGATTTAGGGCTAGATCTTTTAGAAGGAAAGTACATGTAGAAATCTCGGGGGCGAAAGTTTCAGGTTTTTTGTACAAGATGAACGGGAAGGAATCCCTGGCTCCGTTGAGAGTACACAAATGTTAGTAAATGATTTTTACTCTCAAGGAGCCTCCTGGCTAATCACACTTTGATTCTTGAGGCTCCTAGAGAGTAAAAATCGTTTACTAATGTATGCTTACTCTCCACAGAGCCAGGGATTCTATTGCATTCATCTACACGTATACCCAGTTGTTTTGTGTCCAAACAGGTTGTGTGTCCGGATGATCAATTTTAGAAAGTCATTTGGAAAAATTTACAAGGGAAGTTTCATCAATTTTTAGTACAAAATGATAGGAAATATCATAGACAACAAAATGGGAGATGATTACAAGTATTGAATTCATATTTTTAGTGTAATCCAAAGACAAAAAAAGAAGGCTTCAAAAGGATAAAGTGTCCGGACACCCGACCCCCATCCTACCGCCAAAAAACCTCAAACTTTCGCCCCCGAGATTTCTACTATCCTTCTAAAAGATCTAGCCCTAAATTATGTAAATGGGATACAACTTCATTTCTGACATTTCTACGCTATCGATTACATTTTTAAAAAAGAATTCATTTAAAAAATGAGAAATATATTATGAAAAGACGGGAGACTTGCCCAAATGTTTACGCTGCCATCTTGTTTGTCATTGTTGATCGCTAACGTTATAGCCTACATGTACGAAGCTCCAAACGCGGTGTCCGTAACGTTGGCGATCAACAATGAGGAACAAGATAGCGACGTAAACATTCGGCAAAGTCTCCGTCTTTTCGTAATATTTTTCTCATTTTTTTAAAGAATTCTTTTTTAAAAATTAATTCGATAGCGTAGAGACTGAGAAATGTTGGAAATAAAGTTGTATCCTATTATTTTTAGGCCTAGATCTAGATGATCTTTCTAGAAAGAAAGTAGACCAAAAGCTTCAGTCTCTATATATTGGTTGTTCCGCTGAACTTCGTTGGCTCCACTCACCATACATAGACTGAAGTGGTTGGGGGTCCGTGGCTCCAGACAACGTATAGTGAACTAGCATTTTATAGATCGCGATTTAAAACTGTTTTTTGAGCGAAATTTAATGACATTCAGGGAAATACAAATAATATAAGTAATTGCATACCCTGGACCGGATTTATTGAAAAAAAATCCACTGGATGATTGAGAAATCTGTCATCTAAGCCATTTTCTCCTGACCTGACGGTTTATCTTGCAAGTTGCCATCTTGAATGACGTCATTATCGTTAATGTCTCGATATATCGCGATTATTTCTCTATTATCGTTTGTCTTCGCGAGTGTATCGTATATTGCCTTGTACTGTAGGTGTGCTGGTGGAATGCAATATCGATATCACATTCGTACATTGTTGACGCCCTCTCCGTTCGTTTGTAAATATTTCATAGTTTGGCTGCCATTTTGACCTGTTTTCCTGTGTCGTACCCAACTAAACATCGGTAAAGTATAATTTTCAAGAATTTTCATCTATATCGTTTAAAGTATTATAAAATTGAATAATTAAATATTTTGAATTTGTAAATTACATATCCTTATATTGTAACCTCGATGTGTTATAGAACCTCAAACTTTGGACTCTGGTCGGACAAAGGTGCTGGTGTTATAACAAATGGGAGCCCACACTGACACCTTACCGTCGGTGAATGGGGATTACAGTAAAATGTCAGAAATTGTTGAATAAATCCCCAGAAACGACGGTTATTCCTGTCTAGAAAGAAAGTAGAAATCTCGATTCTCAATCTCGAGGGCGAAAGTTTGATGTTTTTTGGCAATAGGCCTACATGTACATGTAGACCCCTGCATAGATGAATGCAATAGAATCCCTAGCTCCGTGGAAAGCATACGATAGTGATTTTTACTTTCTAACGTTACTTAGAGCCTCCTACCCTGGCCTGGCTACTCTTAGTAACTTTCTCAATCTCAATCGGACATCACAGTCTCACAAACTCAATTCCATCTGCAATTGCACAACGCGCAACGGCAGTCAAGTCAAACGTAACACTTCATTCAATTCACTCAGCTCACATCAAATCCATTTCTCAAGCTAAAATTCTCACAACCAAATTTTAATTGTCAGTGATACTTACCATTGTTCTATAACCAGAAAGTGCGTCTCACAGTTGTTTGGTAGTGATTTTATTGTATTTACCCTCGTTTTTCCGCGAACAGTCTTGCAAAAATGGGTGGATATTTTTTGGTCACGCGAAGTCTATAGAGAGATTGTTATCACGTCTATAAATAACTGTGACATCGTATTTCACACAATCCGCTCCCAAGATCTCATACAAACCATCGAGAGAAATGCTTACTTACCACTCTTTTTATTTTCGCCACTAGTTTACGAGCGCCATCTACGTTAATCGTTATCTATGTGTCGCGAACGATTTTGCGTAGAAAACACCAATAGAAAATGCTTCAATCCAAGGAAACGATGTCCAAATCTAATTATTTGTGATTTGTAAGTTATTCTTTGTTATGAACTCCATTATCTTCAGTTGATTTCAAGTGATAAAATATTACTGATCTGTTATGTTTTAACGTGTTTTATGTTTATTAGATATCGAGCAAAGCTCGCCAGCATTTTTTGTTTTGGATGGGACTGAAGTGAAATGGGTCGGAATTGTGTTGCGTGAACTAAAGAAGCGTGTGTGATATTTATTATGTGTGTGTGTGGACAGTGGAGATTTTATTAAAAAACACATCACATGCTACAAATGTAGTCTAATGTTAGGCCTTGTCTAGACTCCAGTCCAAGTGTTCTCGCCAGGATTTTTCACATGCCATGCCCATGGTTATCAATATCAGTAGAGGCGCACGGCCAATATCATGAATATTGGAGACTGTCTCCCATGAGAGAGATTATCTCCAATATGATATCAGAGACTTTCATAAAGAATTTTGGTATCCAATTTCAGAGACAGTTTCCAGTTTTGGAGACCAATTTTCTTTGTTTACATTTGCTTAAAAAGGATTACCTTGTTACCCCTTTTCACCGTCTACTTTAAAAGGTTCCCCCTTTAAAAATCCACCGTCTACTTTTGTTTTTATAAGGATTTTTGTTGTCATCCACACACAAAACAAATGGGCTTCTGACCTTAGTGGGACAAAAGTTTGGGTGGAAAAAATCATGCTTTTGTTGGTGTTTCTTTTGTTCTTTTGCAAAGCAAGTCTCCAATATGGGAGATTGTCTCCCTTATTGGAGAGAGTCTCCCATATTGGCCGTGCGCCTCTACTGGTTATGCGTGTAAATAACCGTGTTGGAAACCTGCCGATTCGTAGGACAAGAATAACCGTCGTTTCTGGGGATTTATTCAACGATTTCTGACATTTTACTGTAGATCTAATCCCCATTCACCGACGTTAAAGTGTCCGTGTGGGCTCGCATTTATCACACCCTCACTTTTGTCAATCCACAGTCCACAGTTTGGTGTAATTTTACACATTGAATTTAAAGATAAACTACAAACTATGAATGCATGATTATTCATTATGAAAATACTTTAAACGATATAGATGAAAATGCATGAAAAGTATACTTTACCGATGTTTAGTTGGGTAGGACACAGGAAAATAGATCAAAATGGCAGCCAAACTATGAAATATTTACAAACGAACGGAGAGGGCGACAACAATTTATGAATGTGATATTGATATTGCATTCCACCAGCACACCTACAAGGCAATATACGAATACAATAATACGATACGATACACTACACAAAGACAAACGATACCAGTTATAGTCGCAATATATCGAGACATTTATAAAGTTAAAGGGGAATGAAACCTTTGGAACAAATAGGCTTGTGTAGAAACAGAAAAATCAAAGAATAAGACTAAAGAAAGTTTGAGAAAAATCGGACAAATAATGAGAAAGTTATGAGCATTTGAATATTGCAATCACTAATGCTATGGAGATACCCCCATTGGCAATGCGACAAAGATGTGTGATGTCACTGATGAACAACTTTCCCTTTGGTGGACTATAAAATACCCTCAAAATGTCTCTTTTTGCTTTTTCTTTGATGATACAAACTCTCCATCCCTGATGTATTCTAAAAAAATTATATTCATAGTTTATTTATTCGAAAAAACAATACACATTGGCAGCCAATGGCTGAAAAAAAATGTGTTTACAAATGGTTCACATATATATACATAAAAAAAAAGATACAAATTTAAAATGATACATGTATTAGACCTCGTAGACTTAAAATTGTTGATATGATGACAATGTTGGGTCCGTTGAAAGTAGTGAATATATTAATCATAATTTGCCACAAATCCTTCAAAAGGAAATGCTAATTAAACACCAGTACAATAAATACAAAATTCAGTAATCAATGCCCTCATGTAGAAAGAACACATGATCTATGGATAGATGTGATAAAAGAGGCAATTCAAGTGAAATATATATTAAAGTAATGGTGAGAGTTGTTCACAAGTGACATCACACATCTTTGTCGCATTGCCAATTTGCTATCTCCATAGCATTAGTGATCGCAATATTCAAATGCTCATAACTTTGTCATTATTTGTCCGATTTTTCTAAAACTTTTGTTGATCTGTTTCTTTGATTTTTCTGTTTTCACACAAGCTATCTTGATCCAATGGTTTCATTCTCCTTTAATGATATTGACGTCATTCAAGATGGCAACTTGCAAGAAAAACCGTCAGGTCAGGTGAAAATGTCTTAGATGACAGATTTCTCAATCGTCCAGTGGATTTTTTTCAATAACTCCGGTCCAAGGTATGCAATTACTTAAGTTATTTATATTTCCCTGATAATGGAAACCATGAAACTGTAAATTTCGCTCAAAAAACAGTTTTAAATCACAATCTATAAAACGCTAGTTCACTATACATTGTCTGTAGCCACGGGCCCCCAAGCTCTTCAGTCTATGTATGGTGAGTGGAGCCAATGTAGTTCAGTGGAACAACCAAAATACAGAGACTGAAGCTTTTGGTCTAGCCGATTTGGTGTTGGCCAAAGTCCAGTTTCATTGCCAATCCATAAATTTCAATTTCCCGTATGGGCACTAGTATTCAACCCGGCATAATTAAAAGATTTTGACATATTCCCGAAAATATTTAGAAATAGGGAATTTATCTTAATTTTATTTCCAGGGTAATCTGTTGTCGGTATATTCTTTATAAATCTGTCGACTGTATGCGCGGATGATCAGATTATGCCGCGATGGCCTTTTGTACTGAATGGCATAGTATTCAACCTAGTGAGAATACTATAGCAAATCTCGGAAGGGTTTAGATTGCTAAATTAGATCTAGATCTATGCAAGACTCTGGCTTTGATTAATTCCCTGTTTGGTCTCCTCTCAAATGGTCTAGTCCATAGTCGGATGGGACAAGGGCAGAAATCTCGAGAGACAGGGCCATCTTTCATCGCTAGATTGAATACAAGTGCCGATGGATTGAATACTAGTGTCAAAAACCATCGCCGTATAATTTGATCGCCCGTGCACGCAGTCGACTGATTGAAGAAAACAAAAACGGAAAAAGAATAACCAGCATTTGCTCTTCAAAATAAGTCGGGTCTGAAATTCAGGAAAATTCTATATTTCTATATATTTGAGGAAACTCTCCAAACGGGTTAAATACTAGTGCCCTTACAGTACCATAGACCTAATGCTGTTTTGGTATCGTCAAAAATATTGGAATGTAAAGTTGTTGTTTATCTCAAAATTTAGGTTTTGTCTTATGTCTTGACATGTTTTAACACAGTGAACAATTGTGTACAAAGGATAGCGGAGCATGAACGCTAGCGGTTGTGTACATTTTTGCTTATTGCATGACGTCATCCAGCAACTGCCGGGAGCCGATTTATGAATGAAAATATAGTAAGCATGCGCAGTACAAGCCTTCCATTTCCCCACACAATATTCCACCAAAACAAGTGTGCAATTCTCTATCACCTCGTACCAAAATCGACCTAGAATTTCACTTTCCTATATTTTATATGAATTATGAAAGGTATTTTCGGAGGATCTATTTTCTCACCGATACCGCAGAGTTAAGCGATTTTCGATTACTTCTTGCTCTTACGAATGAGTGTCTATATGGCATCGTGTTCGTTGGAATTGTAGAGTCTATCGCAACATGCACAAAGTCAATTGGCTTCTGGGTTTCGGAGCGTCGCGTGAATATGCATGAAATTGCAGAGTTTTGATAATTTTTGTCGATATTGGAGCGTTCCGATCATGAACCAAGACCATTTCCCGCGTACACAACGTAACAGGATATCGTTATCGCTATCGATACTTCTGCACGCAGCCGAAGGAATTATTTTGTGGACCACGTGGTCATGACGTGATCTGCACGATTGACCAATCAGCGATCTTCAAATCGCTGTGTGGAGAGGATTTATCCATTGTACACAGTCTATGGACAATTGTTGTGTTTAAAGTGTTTTGAGGTGTTAATGAGCATCTATCTTTTGTAATGGACCCCCCGTTCTCCAACAAGAAATATGAATGACGCATTATTCTGACATTGGCGGAAAAGAAAATAAAACAAAATAGAAGTCAATTTGGAGTGTTTTAAAATTGTTTTGAGGAGCTAACGAGTTAAAATATGCTTTATATACCTTTTGCTATGAACTCTCTAATACCTTGGTCACATTTGTTCTATGGCGGCCGTACGGCGAGTCGAAAACAGTCGTTTTATTCATTTTTATTCAAACCAAATATAGCCGTACGGCCGCCGTAGAACAAATGTGACCAAGCCATTATCGATATCGCTAAGTGGTAAAAACAAGTAATTATCGACATGACTATCGATAAAGACGATATCGATAACAGCCCTAGTGCCCATTGACTTTCATTGCAGCCTGAAAATAAGATAAAAAGACCATTTCAGCAATCTGATTTTTAACCTTTCTCAATTTTTACCCAGATTTACTCTCCAGGCCAAGAGTCAGTTTCTGGAAACTAACCTTCAGACAAGCCTGTTCACCACAGAGTCAGCTCCAATCTCCCTTCCATCACTCCCGGCTGACCTTTGACCTGATCCCCCGGTGAACTCCGTCCTCTTGTGAAGTAACGTACCACACCTGAAGAGCCAGCATGACTAGTCGAGGGAGCAAAGGGGTGGAGAGGGTTCCTATCCAGAGCACAGCAGGTGCTATACCCGTAAAAAATGACAAAGGTAAGTTCTGGGCCCCGTCTTACAAAGTATTGCATTTGATCCAAGCAACCACATCTATGGAAAGCCAGTGACGTCAACATCTAGCTTGTTTGTTGTTGTTTTTTAATAATATTTTCTAGATCTGATGTATATTCATGCATTCACTGTTCTCTTGACGATTCAGTGTGCTTCTCTTTGTTTTCAAAGGGCATTGTGCAAATTTCCTCAAGAAAAAAATTATGACATTGATGGATTTCGATATACGTGAGGTTGATCGGATCAATTGTACATGTAACTCTATGTAAGACAGGGGGGCCCTTGGCAGGTTGCATGAAGCTTAGTGATTGATTGTTGGGTTGATTTTTACAATTGATCATACACAATAATCAGTACAATTAATTGTAGAATTAGCCCTAAGATCAATTGCTATACTTAAATAAAGGTCATGTCCACCTCAGAAAAATGTTGATTTGAATCAATAGAAAAAAATCAGACAAGCACAATGCTGAAAATTTCATCAAAATCGGATGTAAAATAAGAAAGTTATGACATTTCAAAGTTTCGCTTATTTTCAACAAAATAGTTATATGAACGAGCCAGTTATATCTAAATGAGAGAGTCGATGATGTCACTCACTATTTCTTTTGTTTTTTATTGTTTGAATTATACAATATTTTAATTTTTACGAATTTGACGATTAGGACCTCCTTGCCTGAAGCACAAAATGTTCAAATAATGGAATTCCACGTGTTCAGGGAGGAATGAAGCTTCATTTCTCATGACAATGATGAGAAAATAAAAATATTTCATATTTCATATAATAAAATACAAAAGAAATAGTGAGTGAGTGATGTCATCAACTCTCTCATTTGGATGTAACTGGCTCGTTCATACAACTATTTTGTTGAAAATAAGCAAAATTTTAAAATGCCATAACTTTCTTATTTTACATCTGATTTTGATGAAATTTTCAGTGTTAATGCTTGTTGAATTTTTTCTTTTTTTATTCAAATCAAGTTTTTGTTGGGGTGGACTTGTCCTTTAATGTAACGGCCTATTTTTTCCCTCTAAATTCAACCATATCAGAATGAGACAAAGGCACTAAAAGATTTAAGTCTGAATAAATATTTGCAGGCAACTGACAAAGACGGGGTGCATGTGGTACACAGAGCTGCCAAGTAGTACGATTTTTCCGTATTTCATACGGAAATCAATTTAAAATACGGCAGTACGCTTTTTCATGATAAAATACGGGAAATAACAAATTAGAGAAGAAAAGGTATTCCGTGTGTTGCTGCCCTCTACGTTCAATGAGTTATGCTTTCATCAAGGCTTTCCGATTAGAATTTTCGATATCCTGGCGAATCAATGCGGGTGACAAGTTCCGAGCGCACGCACGTAGTTTACAAGCGCAAAGCAGCGGCTCAAATCGCGATATTTTGCGACTGGTAAATACGTCTGTAAGGATGATGACGTCATCCAAGATGGCAACTTACGTTGACCGACGGAAGGATCGAAGATGACGATGTTTCCGAGTCGATCATAATTTGTAACGGATTAGCCGTAACTGCGGTCTAAGGTACGATATTTCTGAATTTCATATATTTTTTCGTAAATATGGATGCAATTTCTTTTTCATAATGTGATATTTTATGATTTTATGTGCAAAAAACGATCGGAAAAAACCCAGGTTACCGTCGAATGTTCGATCTAACGTTACTGCTAGTGCTAATACGTTGACTGTACTTACGGGCCTCCAAATTCTTCAGTCTATGTATTGGTGAGTCAGCCAACGCAGTTCAGCGGAACAACCAAAATCTAGACTGAAGCTTTCGGTCTCGTGTGCGACGGTGTGGGGCGCAAAATAATGTAAGACTAAGAAGTGATCGAACTTTGCCATTATGCATGCATATTTATCTCATGGTAAAAATACGGATTTTTTGGTCAAAATACTGATTTTGGGGGATCAGAATACTGAAAATGCAAAATACAACTTGGCAGCTCCATGGGTACATGTAATTAACTTATTGTCACAACGGTCGTACCATGTTTCATAGTATGGGTTGCACTTGAGCATGATTTTCACTCTGACTAAACAAACTAGTATCATGATTAAAGAGAAATGCCAGTAGTTGCAGTAAACACTGATTTCATGAGAAAGTCTGTAAAACCAGGCTTAATTGTCAGAATATCATCGAGGATCTAGATCTGGCACAGTTACATAAACTTAAAGAGAAATTCCAGTAGTTGCAGTTAACACTGATTTCATGAGAAAGTCTGTAAAACAAGGCTTAATTGCCAGTATATCATCGAGGATCTAGATCTGGTACAGTTACATTAAGTGGACTTTGTGAAATCTTGAAATCTACGCTGAAAAATATTCACACCGAAAATCCCCAACACAGATAAGCGCACGTGGGACAATGTATAATTATTGCTTAGGGCGTCGGGCCGACGCCCTACCCGAATCCCGTGCTTATTTGCTGATTTCTCAGCAATTACACAATTTCTTCCAGAATCCTTTGGCACATGCGTTTTATTTATACAAACAGACACTTTAGTGGTCATTTCATTGGATTCTGTACGAACTCATTTTGATATCGTTACCAAAACTAGCATTTACCTTTAACTTTGTGAAATCTTGAAATCCACGCTGAAAAATGTTCACACTGAAGATCACCAACACAGATAGGCACACGTGGGACAGTGTATTATTATTGCTGGAATAAAGACCCGACGGAAGTGATCGAATCCGCGCTTATTTTGCTTATTTCTCAGCAATTACACAATTTCTTCCAGAATCCTTTGGCACATATTTTTTATTCATACAAACAGACACTTGGGTGGTCATTTTATTAGATTCTGTCAGAAGTCATTTTGAGATCGTTACCAAAACTGGAATTTATCTTCAACATTTTTTTTTTCATTTTTTTTATTATTCAGGTCAAATTAGTATGCAGAAGGTAAAAGTCAAGAGATATGTGCCTGGTAAAAGGTAAGCAAGAGTTATTTTTTGTGGGGGGGAGTTCTATATCATATGAGTTCTGTCAAAGTAATGATGATCTTTAGAAATACCAAGTTGTTAAACCTATCGCATACTGTTTCTGTTCTGTTTCTGTTTATGGTATCTCCCATAGGCACTTGGCAGGGCAGCGTTTTGCTGGTAAACGCCAAGCTGGTATATAGCAAATTACCTAGGAAACATTTTATGTCTAGGTTAATAAGTCATAATGGCTAACCTTATAGACGACAGATATTACTCTCGGGCCTTTTTATCAAGATGGAGACAATGACAGAGTGGGGATTCAAACTCACAACCTTGCAATTATGAGTCCATTGCTCTAACCGCTGGACCACACTGGTACCATGTTGACAATGTGCAATGCCTTTGGAGATCACAGAACTCAGTAGTCAGTAATAAGTAGTCAGTGGATTAATTACCTCTTTTTATTCAATTTTTGTTTAACCTATATCATACTGGTACCATATGGGCCATGTGCAATGCCTTTGGAGATCACAGAACTCGGTAGTCAGTGGATTAATTACCTCTTTTTAATTCAATTTTTTATTTCCAGACCTGACTTTGCACCTCAGTTTAGTAGTGATGAGGATGAGGAGGCCGAGGGACCCTTCATTGGGAGACGCAAACAACATTATCAGTCGTCAAGGCTCGATGCTGAAGACGCGAGAATCAGAAGGTTACGCGTCAGGCAGGAAGATGATAGCGATGACGAAGAAGATGAGAGGTTAGTGCATATGGTTGGAAAGATGAAAGAGTACTTTAAAAATTGATACCATTCCAGAAACTGTATGAGGTGCCGTTCCAGATAAAAGCCAAGTAATTTGAGATAATCATTACACACTTTAAATTGGCAACATGATAAAAAAATCACTGTCTAAAAATTCAAATTCGCAACTCTTCAATACATGTATCCCTTCATAATTTCATGTTCAAAATATAATGAATAGGAAATTCACGATTGTTGCAAATTTAATGAGCAGAGGAAGCTTAGTTTTGATCTTATGAAAGCTGTGTTGCTCTAGGAGTCTGGAACCGATAACTAACTATATTGCTCAATCTGTGTAGGATTGCACGTCACAGGCATATCCACGGTCCAGAGATTCTTGACGAAGTCAATGAGGAGGAAGAAGAGAACGATCTCAGTCATCGAAGCCGGGACCGTGGTCGCAGGCTACACGAGCGGCGTGAGGAGAGCTCCGACGATGAAATTGTCGCGGAAAGAGAAACTGA
This sequence comes from Lytechinus variegatus, assembly GCF_018143015.1. Lineage (NCBI taxonomy): Eukaryota > Metazoa > Echinodermata > Echinoidea > Temnopleuroida > Toxopneustidae > Lytechinus > Lytechinus variegatus. The sequence continues at coordinate 12,718,832 of NC_054745.1, read as the reverse complement.
GGTGTATTCGAGAAGCTTCCGGGAAGTGGACCGCCGAGAAGCAGCACCCAGCAAGGTGTATCGGATGGAGGTGGAGGAGAGTTCTTCTGACGAGGAGGAACTCGATGAGGAGGAGATCGAGAGGAGGAGAGCGGCGATGAGGGCTCGAGCTAGACAACGTGTCCAGGAAGAAGAGGAGGTAGGATTAAGGGGTAGTCACTGACCAACATGCATTTTTTTTCAGGGGCCACTTTGCATGACCTACTACCTGATTTGCTATAGGATAAGCTTTGAAATTAAAGTAAATCATTGTTTTCTTTTAAATATCTATTCATTTTGATGCTTTAGGAGTTTAGAATAATTTTCTTCTGGGAACTTATGAATACAAGCTATGCTTTTTAATACGTTCTTTGTATTTCACGCTACTCAATTTAATAACTTTGTTAAACAGTGAATGTAATTACTTTCATTTTGTTCTTAATTTGTTCAAGATGTAAGTATTGTGTGGAATGTGCATCAAATCAAACCAGAATTTCTAAGAGTTCATCTCGACATCACAGTGTTCTTTTCGCTCCAAGCCTCATGTAATTTTTTCCCTGCAGACCAACAATGAGTTTTGTCTTATATGGACTGTGTGTTATTCATAATTAGTCTGGAAGATACCATTCGAGATTACTTTTAATGATACAGAGAATGAATTAGCCTATAATTTCATATGTAGAGAGAAATTGGAATATTGTTTTGAGAGGAGAAGTACTTGTTTAGGTAATTGGTAGCATAATTATTAACTAATGATTATTCTGGTATGAATGCATTGAGTAATGAATTACTGTGCTATCATTGAAGCGGGACTGTATACATTGTTCAGAATGATGCATTATGGATTGGAACCAGGCCAAATATGAGATGGTGCTATGCAAAGCTGCTGGTTGTATTAACTTTAAACTTCCTTTAAAGATTTGTTAACTCATAGGCCCAAATTCACAAAAGTGGTTTTTAAAACCATCGGTTGAACCCATGGTTTATGCAGATTTCCTGTATAAATTACTATTATTTACCGCGTATATTAAGAAATGTCTAATGCTGATGAGCGCTTTTGTCATATTGCGCCAAATTGATGCCTGTTGCCGTGGCTATCCACGCTATTTTATTCATGAATCCACTGTTTGAAGAGTGGACTGATTAATTAAAAACAATGGACTTATAAATAAACACAGCACCAGGCGTCAATTTGGCGCAACATGACAGAAGCGCATCAGCATTGGACATTTATTTGATATACATGGTAAATAATAGTAATTTATACAGGAAATCTGCATCAACCAAGGGTTCAACCGATGGTTTTAAAAACCACCTCTGTGAATTCAGGCCATAACCTTTCAACTTTGACCCTTTTAGGTGCTTGGGGTGGACGATGAGATCAAGAAGGAGAAAGTAGATTCAGAAGAAGAGGAATCGTCAGAATATGAGGAGTATACAGACTCGGAAGAAGAGGATGGACCAAGGTTAAAACCGGTATTTGTTGCCAAGTAAGTGATTTCAATTCAATAGCACGTATTCTGAAGTCAGGTTTGATCTAAACTCTGTGCCCCGTCTTACAGAGAGCTGCGATTGATCCGATCAATTACAACTATGGAAATCCTGGAACGTCAACACCTAAAATGCATGTTCAAAATATTCTCTAGATGTTGTTTATCCATACATTCATTGCTTTCTTGAAAAGTGAAGGTGCTACTCTTTGTTTACATAGGACATCATGCAAATTCCCTTTAGAAAAAAAATATGACACTGATGGATTTGAGGTCGATTGGATCAACCATAACTATTAGTGAGACAGGGCCCTGGTCTAAAGTTATAGTGTAACTATTGACAGCCAATAGTGACATACATAAAAGTGTTTCAATGTATCAGCTCATTTCACTTTCGATTCACCCTTCTTTGTCTGGAAGGATGAATAATATAGTTGTCTTCACCATAAAAAGAGCACGGCAAACAAAAAAATACCATGTGAGCATTTTTTTGTCATATTTTGGCTTCCCATAATTTCAGAATATTTAGACATAAACCATGGTCTAAATCAACCCTAACTTACCCCGAGGGCTTTCAGTCGGGTACAATGCATCGAAGACATGCATTTTATGTACCTAAGCGCTTCACAGATATATTATTACCACAATCATCTGATTCAATCAGTCATTCCCGCACACAATGTATGCACATCCTCCACTCCCTGGGGAGTATTCCAGTCAGTCACCGGTGAGGCACACACAGTACTGGACAAGCTACAATGACTTTCACATCCTACCTGGTACCCTTTTAGCAGCTGGGTGGAGAGTGGCAAAATGTGGATTAACACCTTGCCAAAGGACACTTGGCCGCAAATTCACATAAAATCATATGTTTATGAGCTACTTTACCATTCTATCACGATTTTGTAATTTTATTGTTTTCAGGAAAGATCGTGTCACCATTCAAGAAAAGGAAATAGCTGCCATGAAAGAGCAGGAACTAGAACAAGATGCCAAGCGCAAGGCCGAGGAAAGGAAAAGAGAAACGATAAGAGTAAGTGTCATTCTTTCAAACGTTTATCAATCCAATCCAAAAACTCTGGCATCAGCGTTTATGTGAATTCAACGTCATTTACCCGGTACAAGTAGGCATCTACCCTGCGTAGAAACCAGGCCAATAATACATTGACTTCAATGGGGCTTATTAGGAATTTGTGTGGTCATATATCAGACATTGTACCGACTCCCACCGAGCTCATGTGTGATGTCATCAATTTGTTTGGTTCTCTATTATTTTTATTATAAGTAATAGTAGTAGTAGTAGTAGTAGTAGTAGTAGTAGTAGTAGTGGTGTGGTAGTGGTGGTGGTGGTGGTGGTGGTAGTAGTAGTAGTAGTAGTAGTAGTAGTAGTAGTAGTAGTAGTAGTAGTAGTAGTAGTAGTAGAAGTAGTGGTAGTAGTAGTGGTAGTAGTAGTAGTAGTAGTAGTAGTAGCAGTAGCAGTAGCAGTAATAATAATAATAATAATAGGCATTTATATAGCGCCATCTATCTAGAAATATTCTATTCCGAGGCGCGTTATTATTATTATTACCCCGGCTTTAGCTCGAGCTGCCTCTCAGCGCTCATGCATTCAAGGAATTAATCCTGCCGGGTACCCATTCACCTCACCTGGGTCTAGTGCAGCACAATGTGGATAAATTTCTTGCTGAAGGAAATTACGCCATGGCTGGGATTCGAACCCACGACCCTCTGTTTCAAAGTCAGAAGACTTATCCACTGGGCCACAACGCTCCAGTAGAAGTAGTATTAGTAGTAGTACTAGTAGTAGTCGTAGTACTTGTAGTAATAGTAGTAGAAGTAGTAGTAATAGTAGTAGAAGTAGTAGTAGTATGATTATTATTATTAATATTATCTTTATTATTATTATTATTATTGTTGCTGTTGATGCTGCTGTTGTCAGTATTATTCTTGTCATCATCGTTACCATCATCACCATCATCATCATAGTAATGACGATGTCATAATCATCATAATCATCGTCCTCATCCTCATTATCACCATTATTGATATGATTATAATTAATTTTTGTCATTGTCATTGTAGATGGTGGAGTTAGATGCAAGGCAGATCCAGCAAGCGGAGGAGGACGTTGGTTCCAACGAGCCCAACCTCTTGACGGTAAACACCGACGACGAGAACGATGAAGTCGAGTACGAGGCTTGGAAGGTTCGCGAACTCCGCAGGATCAAACGGGACAGGGACGAACGTGAACAGTGAGTAGAGTTTCTTGGGCCTCGTCACAATAACATTAGTCATTGATCGTTGGTTTGATTTTTACAATTGATCGTACACAATAATCAATGCAATTAATTGTAGAATCAGTACTAAGATAAATTCCTATGCTTTATGTAAATAGTCCCTGGTATATGTATGTGTCTTGTTCTACAGTTGCATGTCATCATTGGTAGAGTGCAATAGAACCAGGTCGGTGTTTCATAAAGCTGTTCGTAAAGTTACGCACAACTTTACGAGGGACTGCAATATGTTCTTAGGTCCTAAATCGTTTACATATTGACATCACATAACACAAGAAAGGATCACCATTCGTGCGTGAAGTCATTTGTATCTTCGAACAGCTTTATGAAACACCCACCTGCACAGGCCTCTGGCAGTCACTCGCCAGTTTAAAATCCTCTCAATTTTAGTGAAAAGAAATGAAATAGGTGAGAATGTTTTCAAACACTTGATGCATAAGTCAAGAAGATCATGAAGATGACATCTGCCAAACAAAATTGAATTTGGGTGTTTAATATTAAAATATTTCTTACATATGAATTTACATTATTCATGTTAAAGAGCGAGTAGCAAGTATTCAATTCATCATTTTACTCTGTAATTTATGATATTAGGAGTTAATGAAAAAAAAATCTTATGCCTTGTTCCCACTGCCATGTGATCCTCTACAAAAGCCACGATTGGCCTTTTGTAACTGCAAAAATTTTTGGACCATTCAAAATTTTTCTACGATCAGTATGATTGCCACAACTGCTCTGATATGAACTGATACAATCTGATATGACCTGATATGATCACTACGATTGTGCTACGATTAAGAGGACATTTTTAATCATTGTGCGAATCATGAAAGTGGGAACTAGGTATTCTAGGTATTAGCCAGAAAACAGTGACCTAGCCCCTTCCTCCAAAATAGCCCAATTAGGGTAAAACTTATCTTCTTTTTATTATGTGATTCCAGGATTGAGAAGGACAGACTCGAGACGGAGAGATTGAGAAACATGACGGAGGAAGAGAGAAGAGAAGAACTAAGGGTGAATCCCAAACAGATAACCAACAAACAGAGTAAAGGAAGATACAAGTTCTTACAGAAGTATTATCACCGTGGAGCTTTCTATCTGGTGAGTTTTAAACATATCCAGCCTGGGAGGAGGCTTGTTTAACCCCCCCCCCTCAACATTTTTAGCAAAAAATCTTTAATGCAAGATGACTGTGTTGCGATGTCTCATTAGTTTGTTTGTTTTGGGGGTTTAGCCATCTTTTCAAAACAAATTTACAATGCCCTGTTACATGTTTTTAAATTGATGCTAAAAACATGAAATATAAAATAATAAGAAAAAAATGGTATTACTGGCATTCATTAATGAACATTTGATAATGATCCTAAAAAGAGTGTCCATAGTCTATTTAGTAGTTTTGTAGCTTTATTTATAGATTAACACCTGAATTCAGATTTTTATGCATTGATAAGCATAATTCAATTCAATTCAATCATGGTTTACTTCATATAAAAAACAATACATGTTACAAAGCCAGAAGGCTGAAATTAACATGTTTACAATAAAACATTCACAAGTCACGGATAAAAGCAAACATTTACAATTTACGATGTACAAAGATAATAAATAAATTTCAAAGAGCAAGTGTACATAAAAATTCATTAAATATAATAAAATAGAATGAAAAAGGAAATACAATATTAAAAAGTGAGGAATATTAGACAATTAAAAATTCAAATATCAATTGGATTGAAATGGAGACTAAAACAATGGCAAACATTTGAGTTGATTTAGTTGATTTCAAAATATGAAAGAAAAAATTATTTAGAATTTAGTAAGTCAATGAAATATGGTATTGCACTTTTTCTAAAGCGATCTGTTTTGAATTTTAACTGAGCAAGGTTTGGACCACTCCTTAATGAGACTAAGACATTTTTCCTTTTTGGTAGCCAGTTATTACAGTGAGGGTTTTTTTAAAGAGATTTAGCAAACTCCAAACACAGTCTTTTTTGTCTTTTTTCAAGACATTCTAATCCAAATTTTGTTAATGCATTTTCATAGTCTATAAAATCTGAGCCAAGAATTATTTTGCAAACTCTTTTTTGCATTTTTTCTAAGTCTTTAACCTGTTTAGCAGTTAGTGCTCCATTAAAAACCGGTACACAATACTCAAAAATTGGATGAATATATCCAATGTAAATTTGAACAAGGTCTGACATAGGGAGTTTATATTGTTTGACAAGTCTGAACATATACAATTTTCTGTTACACCTTTTTATAATATCTGAAATTTGTTTATCCCATTTTAAGTTTGACTGAATATAAACACCAAGTATTTTAACAGTTTCTGAATATTGCAGAGAAGTGTCACCAAAATGCAAAAGATTAGGTAATGGTGGATTTTTAGAAAAAGTAACTCTGATTACATTGCATTTATTCGGATTTAGTTTCATATGATTGTTAGATGACCAGGTAATGAGTGCATTTAGATGACATTGTAACACAGGAGGAGTTTCTATTGAACGATTCTCAACTATAGTAAGATCGTCAAAATATTTAAAGTGCGGTAAAGAATCATTCTGACACGCATCATTAAACATGATGAAAAATAATATCGGGCCTAATTTTGTTTCTTGCGGCACTCCAGCATGATTTGTAATATACGAAGACAATACGCCCTGATATCTAACAGATTGTCAACAATTTTCTAAAAAACTAACAATCCACTCAATTATGCAAGGTCTTACGTTATATCCAATTAATTTTCGAATTGAGTATTATGGTCAAGTCTATCAAAGGCTTTGGAAAAGTCTGTGGAAACTATGGTGGATACTGATTTAGATTTTTCACAGTTGTCCAATACACAATGCAATAATTTTACCAAATAATAGGTAGTTGACAGACCTTGTCTGTTTCCGTATTGATGAATGTCAATATATTTAGAAATATCTTCCAGTAACCATTTTGTAATGAATGATTCTGCAATTTTAGCAAATTGACACGTAAGAGATATAGGTCGAAGTTCTTTAATATTCGGTGGTTGTGACTTGGGAATGGGAACAACCATTTAGTTTATAATTAAAATAAATTTGAGAAATTTTGGTCTAGTTCCCTTTCCAATTTTGGATATTACTTTGCAGGTGACATGCCTGCCGATTTTCGTCGCAGTCGACAGGCATGATCATTTCTTTGTAGATTTGACTGAGTAGTTTATATATATAAATGGGCCAGATGTAGATATATGATGATTTGGTGACGATTGACGTTGATTTTGAAGAATTTCTTATGAAAATATTGTTTGCTGAGACTACATTAGTTAAGATCTAAATTGTTTTCTTTGACGTTTCCTTACAGGACGATGAGAAGGAAGTTCTTAAAAGAGATGTTTCAGGAGCCACACTGGAAGATCACTTTGATAAGACTGTCTTGCCTAAAGTCATGCAGGTAAAATAACTTTTGACCCCAACTTGTCTTGAAGTTAAATAAAACATTTTGAAAGCTTTTGTTACTTAAGGAGTATCCTATAGATTTAACTTTGTATCATTATGTTATGTATACAAATTGATATATTTGTTAAAAAGAAATGGAAGAAGAAAAAGAAGAAAAAAAAGTATGAGAAGGAACAGAAGGGGATCAGGAGGGAAAGAAGCATTAGAATAAAAGAAGTGAAAGGAGAAGGATGGGGAGATTAGGCAAAAATGAGAAAGTAAGGAAAGAGGACAAAAAGGGTGATAATGAAAAAAGGAAAGAATGAAAATTTGTAGAAGCAAAAGAAGAAAGAAAAGCAGGAGGAAATGAAAATGAGCCAAGCAGAAAATGACGCATTGCAATATTTCTAATAAGATACATCAAACTGTACCAAAGACAGCGAGAAACCATACCAAATTTTGATGATCCAAAGGACTTTACCAACGTCAGTAGGGTGTCCGCTTTTGATATAATTTACACATGGTAGAGCCCTCGTAGATCAGGATTTGTGACGAGCAGACATTATGCAATGCCACTAGAAAATAAGTTATGGTAAAGTCATCATCTCACTTTCTGTCACCCCGACACTTGCCCAAGACTTGGCTGACAATATCTTGTTGGCACTCTGAGTTTGCTTTCCCCAAAAGATATCTTTGCTACTGAGTATTTCCAATATTATTTCACAAAGTCAGGGGTCAGCAAAAGACAATCCATTTCCTATGAAAGCTAATGCCCCATTGACTTTAATAAATTTCCATTTTCTTAACCTACTGGTACAAATATTTTGTCTCTTGCTCTTCAGGTCAAGAACTTTGGACGGTCTGGTCGCACCAAGTACACCCATCTTGTTGATCAAGACACCACCTCCATGGACTCACCGTGGACCAACGAAACGGCCCTCTCCAGGAAGTTCCAGACCTCTGTCGCCGGAGGCATGAAGCAAACCTTCGAGAAACCTACCGCAAGGAAATCAAGAAAGGCTCCGATGCAATGAGATTGGCCACTCTAGAAGAATGGCTGTCGTTACAGCTGAAAAATACATTTACTTTACAGTGGTAAGTTTCCTCAAGAATGTTTCAGACCACTATTACAAGGGCATGAAGCAAACCTTTGAGAAACCTTCCCACCACCACAAAGAAATCAAGAATGGCTCCAATGCAATGTGCTTGGAAAAATCAGGAAAACTGGCTATAGTTACAGCTGGAAATTCATGTACTCTACAAGTGAAAGACTTCCCAATGACATTCCTGGCCACTATCTCTGGCACTATGAAAATGTCTTTAAAGAACATATGAGGAGAAAGACTGAAAAGGAGTCAATGCGGTGAAATTGGAAAATAAAAAATTGGCTGTGGTTACCTCAAGCCGTGTGCTTTACAATTGAAAGATTTCTCAAGGAAATTCCAAGCCATTGCCTACATCAGGAAATGCTCGAAAGACTCTAAATGCAATGAGGGCCCCATAACAGAAAGGTTAACCATTCCAGACCATTTTCTCTTGCTGCTTGAAAGTTAAACAACAAAGTCTTGAAAATTATAGTTGCTTTACTGGGAGACATTGTAAGGAAAAGGTATAACAGGAATAATGTGAGTGCACCTGGTGGTTAGAGATATGACGGGAGCAACCGAGCTGCCAAATAGTACGGATTATCCTTATTTAGTACTGAAAAATGAAAAGAATACTGATGGTTTCATGCAAAATACTGATTTCTTTAGTTTCTGTTTTATGTGTTGTCCATTGTTATTTCTTTGAAATTGCTGATTTCCTCACCAAAATACAGATTTTCACCATGAAAAATAACTGACATGTTCTTGTTCAGGTTGGCACCTCTGGAGCAGAAGCATTTTTAAGTTTCTGGAGTTTGAATTAATGATCCTGGGGAAGATTGAACGAAAGAGAATTGCCAAAATCGAGGAAAGAAGGAAATAAAGCGTGAACCAATTTTTCTGTTTTAATCAAACCGAGTAAAGATAAACTTCAAGATATCCTGGAATAGATTTGTATTGCAAGTTAATCTTGATGTACTGCTGGGTTCGTTGAGATTCCTTCATTATGAAAAATAGATATCAAATATTTGTGGTTACTTTAACTCACAGCCTATACATGGGTCTGAAATTTAAAACTACATGTATTATCATTCATGTGCTAGCACAATGGGCACATGAGCAGTCTTAAAAGCAAACAGTGTCATTGGGCTGTATGGCTTATTCATATCCTGAACGATAGAATAAGGTCATGTTGGGGAATTAGTATTGTAAAGGAACTCTGAACTGAGTTCTAGTCTAACCTTGGTGTGTATCGTCTAGGTTTATATCCAATTAGTGTACAATCAGATATTGCTAATACTCTTGAACACCATTTTGGCTAAACCCACTGGCCCGTATTCTGAAGTCGGGTTTAACTTAAACTCGGGTTTAAAGTAATGGTTTAAATATGGAGAGCCAATTGTTACATAATTCACCAACGGTAGCGATATCATATTTCAGCTCATTTCGCTCTCCAATCATTCATAAATGTCTAGGAAGTATAAATAGATTAGTATCTTCACCATCCATGAATTAGGAAAGAGCATAGCGAACATAAGAAACATACAACGTAATAAAAATTTTGACACTTTTGGCTTCCCATAATTTTAGCACAGAGTTAGACCATGGTCTAAGTTAAACCAGACTTCAGAATACGGGCCACTTGGTCTATTATCAGTTTGGTCTTTGAACTTTGGTCCCACCATCACATGGTATGAATGTCATTTACAGGGATGTGAAATTTCAGCTACTTTTTCTTTTGATTTTCAACCTTAATTTCAGCTTATATTAGTTTTCCTCTTTATGGGAGCTCTTTCAATTTCAGCTTTTTTCAGCTTGAAGAATTTGTGATCACCCAGACTCCTGCATTTATACCTCAATCACATTTGCTCTACGGGGAGTCGAAAACAACCGTTTTAACAGTTTCTGTACCAGCTGCATAGGAGGTTTGAATAAATATGAATAAAAGTTAAAAAACAACTGTTTTTTACTCACCGTACGGCTGCCATAGTGCAAATGGGACTGAGGTATTAGTCTCATAGTCCAATTCCCACTTTGTCTATTATTTTTCACTTTGTCAAATGAAAATTTTGTTAATTTGTTCATTCATCTATTTGCACAGACAAAGTGATGTTATCCCAAGTGGCTTTTAGATGAATTGGTATAGCCTTGACGGAAATTAGACAAAGTGGTTTATAAGTAAATGGCACTTAATCAAGGTATTGATGTAGAACGTTCATTGATCATGTATGTTGAGTGCTCCAGACTTTTCTGTAAACTCCTTGAAATAAGAGATATGATTCAATTTTGTGCAACAAAATTGTTGCAAGGTGTATATATAGCTGTATTGAAATAATCAAGACTTGTAAATAAATTCATATTAAGACAAAACCTGTCTTTTGTATTTCTGTGTGTCAGTGTGTGTGTGTGTTGGGTACTTGGTTGATTGTTCCTCTAAAGGGGAGTTTTAACTGGAGATTGTTTTGATTTGAAATCAAGTGTTTTTAGACTTAAAATAAAATTGAGGAAGCTTAGTAAAGAGAATACGACAGCCGAAAAAGAAGTAGATATTAGAGTGAATGAATGAGTGAGAGAGACAAATAGCGAGCGAGTGCATGAGTGAGAGAAAGAGCGAGTGAGTGAATGGGTGGGTGAGTGAATGAGTGGGTGAGTGAGTGAGTGGGTGAGTGAGTGGGTGGGTGGGTGTGTGAGTGAGTGGGTGGGTGGGTGGGTGAGTGTGTGGGTGGGTGGGTGAGTGAGTGAAGGGTGAGTGAGTGGGTGGGTGGGTGAGTGAGTGGATGGGTGAGTGGGTGGGTGAGTGAGTGGGTGGGTGGGTGAGTGTGTGGGTGGGTGGGTGGGTGAGTGTGTGGGTGGATGGGTGGGTGAGTGAGTGAGTGAGTGAGTGAGTGGGTGGGTGAGTGAGTGAGTGGATGGGTGAGTGAGGGAGTAGGTGGGTGAGTGAGTGAGTGGGTGAGTAAGTGAGTAGTGAGTGAAAAAGAAGACTGGAATGAAAAAAATAGCAAAATGATGAGAATGATGTACATGATACATGAGAGAAAACAAGCATCAAGAAAACTAGTATGGCTAAAAAAATCAACAAGAGACATTTAATGTACATATAGGGAATAAACATAAAAACATGGGTGGAATTGAAATTAAATGAAAGAAAATATAAAGTGGGAGAATTTCTCGAAACTATAATAAAAGAAATACAATAAACTCCCTACAACCCAAATGGATGCTATTGCCTAAGTGAAAATTAAAAAGAGGCTCCAAAACAAGGCCACAATATTGAATAGTACTTAATTCCCCCGCCTCCGATACGGTCATTCCTAGTTTCTTTAATGAATGAACGATGCAATATATTTCGGTGGATATATTTCGTTATCAGACGATTGATGCAGTCATTCATGTCGGCATTTATGTATGATTACGACCGTTGATTAGGGGAGAGATCTGCATTTATGTATGATTACGACCGTTGTATGAGAAACTGTGCTGTTTATTGTCACTAGATGGCGCTTCAACCTATGGTCTAGTGGCTCTCGTCGACCATGAGCGCATGCCATATGCTAGACAGCTGAAATCAGCCTGTTTTGGAGGAGGCTAGCCAGGAACGGAACATCAAAATAGTATTAGAATAAATTGTTGTTAAAATGACCCACATACAATTAATTCATCTTATTTTCAAGGATTAGAAGAGAAGCAATCTTGTTTGATAAAGCGTGGACCTATCACAAATAGGTCCATGGATAGAGTAAACTGAGCCGGACGAACAATTTATGGACGTTTAAAAAGTCTTTTAAAGTACTTTCCATTGGGATCCTCAAATTGGCACACGTGCTTCGGAATCGCAAGCGACAACTCTTCTTTTGTTTTGTACACAAATTGTCAGATTTTCCCCAATAATCTTTCAGAAGCATCTTTCCTCCTTCTGAGCATAAAATATGTCATGGGGAAAATATCAAGGTCAGGAGGATGTAATGTGAACCTATTTTTTATGAAGTTTGTTTTAAATTGTTCCTCTCATTTTACTCTATCCAATTAAGATTGCTTCTCTTCTTGTGTTTGGTGGAAAATCTTTAATTTGAACCAGAAGAAAAAAAATCAGAGAGCGGTGTTGGCTCAGTCGGTAAAGCGTCTGCCTGTCGAACCAAAGATCGTGGATTCGAGTCCACCCCGGGAGGATGACTGAAGCCAGTGCGTTGTGTGTAAACGTCTCTCCCATGTTTCATAGATGCAGGCTATGTTACAATGGAAAACACTCCGTCACTCGGATAGGACGTTAAATGGAGGCCCCGTGTAGAGGAGAGTCACCTTTGCACGTTAAGAACCCACTGCTCTATTAGAGTAGGGGGAACCCCGGTGTAGTGGTCCTCCTGCATTCTCCAATCAATTATCAGGAGGAGAGACCTGCGGGTCATAGTCATTCAGTTTGCTTTTCGCCTCCCAGGCACAGGTAACACCAAACAAATAATAATAATAATAATCAAACTAACGAAACATTAAAACTTTCATCATAATTGATGATGTATGGTTATTTCGTCTTTTTTGTGTAACTAACTTGTGTTTATGTGATTTCCAATCACCTAATATTCATTTGTAAATTTTGTGATTTATTCTAATTTGCTATAATAAAAACAGAAATAAAAAAAATGACAGGAAATACCAATGTTATAACAATAAAGTTAATGCATGTCTTCATGAATATGCAACTAAACTGGTTAAAAGACAAGTCCAACCCAACAACAATTTAATTTGAATAAAAAGAGGAGAATCAACAAGTGTGGTACTGAAAATTTCATCAAAACTGGATGTAAAATAAGAAAGTTTTGACATTTTAAAGTTAAGCTAAATTTCACAAAACAGTCATATGTACATCCTGTTCGCTATACATTATGAGGAGACTGATGACGTCATCCATCACTCACGATTTCTCTTGTATTTTATTATATGAAATATTATAATTTTCACCTCATTGTCAAGGGAAAGAAAGATTAATACCTCCCTGAACAAGTGGAATGAATATATATTGGTTCAGTCAAGTTGGTCCTTATTGTAAAATCTGTGAAAAAAATGAAATATTTTGTAATTCAAACAATAGAAAACAAAAGAAATAGTGAGTGAGTGACATCGACCGTCCCATTTGCATTGACACTGAGTTATGCATATCACTGTTTTGTGAAAAAAAATAAGCGATGTTTTAAAATATCAGAATTTTCTTATTTTACATCCGATTTATCAGCGCTATGCTTCTTTTATTTTTCTCTATCGATTCAAATCAACATTTTTTCTGGGCTGGACTTTACCTTTAATGATGTCATGTCCCCATTTCTACTTTGTGCTTAAAATTCACACTTTCTCCTTCAAGCATGTAAATTACAGCATGATTGACTTCTGAGTAACTGTGTAAGATAATATTATTGCTGAAACTTATTTTTTTCCGAGAGACAATTAATGTTTCATGAATTTTGTAATAAATAAGAAAAGGGACACTGCCTTCAGAAGGTACATATTTCCGGGATTGTCAAAATTGTCAGATTTTGATGGAGTATCCAGTATGTTGCTTATTATCCTTAGTATTTTGTTGATACCTCTTTTTGTTTCTCTCCTCTTATTTAAGGGGTTTGGTGTTATTCCTATTTGTTGTACTGTACACCCCCTCTCTTTCTGTCTCTCTCTCTCTCTCTTGCTCTCTTTCTTTGCTGTCTCGACAAAAGTTTCTCCTTTGTATATAAACCCTTTTCCTCATTATTATTATTATTACTATTATTACCTATTATTTTTACTGCGCTTTTCCCATTAGACACAAAGCGCTTACAATGAATTGATAAAATGTAATATATAAAAAAAATTACAAAGTATGAAACAGATGAGTTTTTAATGACTTTTTGAAGATTGCTAATGATGGAGACTGTCTAATTATTAGTGGCAGGCCATTCCAGGATTTTGAAGCCGACACCGTAAAAGTTCCGTCACCAGCTAATGTTTTCCGAGAGATAATTAATGTTTCACGAATCTCTTTTTCATAATCTCTACCTTTTCTTTCCTTTTCATAGCTGTCATTTCATTTTGTATATAAATTCTTACTCTATCTCCATTTTTTTTCATTCACTGGCTCTTTAAATAATTTATTTGTGTAATTCATTCTTTCCTTCTCTTTCCATATGTTCATTTAGTTTTGTAGTCTTATCCAATGTAATATATTGAAATATTATTCAAAATATCTATAGTATAGATAGTGGGGACCTTGTCTTGACAAGCCTATGTTTTTAAAGGTCTCCCTTTTCTCTTAAAATGTAAATTTTGTGTATCTTTTGCGTGCGAAATCCTACTCTTTAATGTAAACATGATTTATGTAACGACTTAAAGCTCGAAGATAGTTTTCGTGAAGGGTTCACAAAATCCAGTTTTATGGGTCATTATTGTTTGAATAAGAAGAACTGATCATAATGCAATATGAGAGTGACAATCTATTTTTTTATCTTTATTTTTAGCTACTATTATTTTTTATGAAAGAAATAAATGAACATTAAATTTTATTTCATATATCTATATACTGTTATTTTCATACTGGTGTACCTCTTTGATCCTACAATATAACATAAGTTATGTTATTCCAAATCCCGGGTTCTGAATGTCTATTGTACTGGACGAATTTTCCGAACAACTATATAGCGTTTAACTTTATTTTACCGTTTATCAATACCCAATGTGTTTTTCCATGAAAGTTGCCTCACTCAAAAGGATAAGTGCCAAATTTCTAAGTCCTCCCCCCCTCCCATCTCTATAAATGTCATGTTCAACTTCCCTTACCTACATGCTTGAACAAATTTATGTATATACAGCCACTGATCTCTCCCCTAACTGGATATGCGGGGAGGGTCCTTTGTTTGAAGCCCGCGAGTTCTATTGTCCGCCATACCAGTTCCCCCAAAAGGAACGCGATCGCTCCATTAGCATGTGCATTGTGAGCGATATGCTAGCTGTCTGCACACTGAAGCACTCATTGCTTTTTATACAAAACTTCATATATTTAAGGTGCCAGAATTCGCAATTTTCTTGAAACCATGGTACTTTCCCAGTATACAATTCGGAAACATAATTTTGAAGGGGTTGGTGTTTTTCTCATCTACGGAAGAATGGATGAAATCCTTGACTTGTCTAGGGGTATTTTGGAGGTTTTCCAGATAACCATCTTAGGATCGATATGGCGAGGACTTTCTAGGTTATGAAGGCTTATAACACTGGGCTTGAACCCCCCTTTAATTTAAGTCTACCCCACCCCCCAAAAAAAAAATCAAACAAGTGTAACACCGAAAAATTCATCGCTTAAGTGAAACTTTAAAAATATAACTTTCATATTTTATTTCTGATTTTGATTAAATTTTGAGCATTATTGTGTGTTTTTCTCTCTATTCAAATAATCATTTCATGAGGTGGACTCGCCCTTTAAAGAACAAGTCCACCCAACAAAAACTTGATTTGAATAAAAAGAAAAAAAATCAACCATGAGCATAACCCTGAAAATTTCATCAAAATCGGATGTAATATGAAAGTTATGGCATTTTAAAGTTTCGCTTCATTTCACAAAACAGTTATATGCACATTTCGGTTGGTATTCCATTATTTCAACATTTTGTGCTTCCGGCAAGGAGGTCCAAAACGTCAAATTCGTAAAAATTGAAATATTGTATAATTCAAACTATAAAACACAAAAGAAATAGTGAGTAAAATCAATGACTCTTTCATTTGGATGTAACTGGCTCGTTCATATCACTATTTTTTTTAAAATATGCGAAACTTTGAAATGTCATAACTTTTTATTTTACATCCGATTTTTATGAAATTTTTAGCATTGTGCTTGTCTGATTTTTCTCTATTGATTCAAATCAACATTTTTCTGAGGTGGACTTGACCTTCTCTCTCTCTTTCCTTCTGTCACAACGATCGACCCTCTTCAATTATCCTCTACCCAGTTTGTTCATATACTGTATAGGCAGCGGAAGCGGGGGGGGGGGGGGGGGTTCCTGGTCCCCTAAATTTTAGGTGGGGGACTGACCCCCCAAAATTTATGTTGACAACTTTTTTTTGTTCTTTTTGCCTGTCAATTGTTTTCCTGCATCCCGTAAATTCAGATGGACCCCCCTAAAATCATTGTGGTCCGCCCTGAAATTCTGGTTGATAACCCTTTTTTGATACTTGTCAGATTATTTCTTTTGTTTTGCATCCCTTCCTAAATATGGGTTGATAACCTTTTTTTTGCTTGTCAGATTATTTTCATTGCGTCACCCCCTAAATTTCTGGTTAATAACCCCCCCCCCTTTTTTTAATTGCTCCACCCCACCGAGACATTTTTTCTTTGAAGACATTCGGCATCTCAAAATAAGTTCTGTGAAATTTCTGAAGTCTGTAAATCCGTCTCTGTAGCTTAATGTCTTTTTTACGTACTTAAAAAAAGAGTTCTTGGAAAAAATAATTCGATCTATTGTTGACAGAGAAATATCACAAATTCACATGCCACAAGTTACATAAGCCCCCTAAAGTCCTAGTCCTATACTGTACATGTACCTATAGCTTGTAAATTTTATTGTCCTTTCACAAATAAAAGATAAATAATTTTCAGAATACCTTGTAGATCCAGTCCTTGTCCCAAAAATCAGTCTATTTCGGTCAGGATCTATGCTTTGCAAAAAATATTTTTGTTTAACTCCTCCGAAACGGCAGATTTTCAGTCTTAACTTAAGTTTCACAATACATGCTATACACGGTCAGTATTTTCGTGTCTCAGTCGTGATATTCTTCTGTCCAAACATGATTGATAAACTCATAAAACTTGGTGACATTTGTGAATATTAATAAACTGAATATTTATTTGAATCATGGTTTGAATTCATCACGCTTCCAGAGAAATCACAACAATCGATAACCCCCCCCCCCCCCCACTACGACGAAGGTCTAATAACGCTTGCGGAGTTTACCCCCCCCCCAAAAAAAAGATAACTTATCGTGACATCAGTGCCGGATCTACGGGAGCGGGGATGTTAGAGGGTTTAGCCACCCCTCCCCCTGGGCTGGCAAGTAAAAAAAAAAAGGGCCAACATTTTGGAGTGAGCCCCAAATTACCTTCGGTTTATTGATTGTATATTCATGTCATTCGTTGCATAGTCATGACGTTATATACGAACAACTGTGTTATAACTGAGATTTGTTCCTTTTCTTTCAATGTGATTTTTTTCTTCTTCATCTCAACGGACCACACGGGTCGTGTGGTCCAGTGGTTAGAGCATTGGACTCATAATCGCAAGGTTGTGAGTTCGAATCCCAACTCTGCCATTGTCTCCACTTTGATAAAAATGCCCGTGAGTGATATATGTCGAATATAACGTCAGCCACTATGATTGAATAACCTAGACGTAAAATGTTAATTTGTTATATTATAGACCAGCTTATAGCATTTACCAGCAAAATGCTGTCATGCCGAGTTCCTACGGGAGTTACCACAAATTAATGGAAACAGAAACCCATCACGGGGAATTTTATTATTTTGTAAACCGTGACTGGGCTGATAAAACCTCGTGTCTAAAAAAAAAAGAGGACAGCTTAGAAAAGACCGTATAGGCAGTCTTATATTGTCTGAAAACAGTCTTAAAAGAAAATCATGCATGGGCCATGATTTGTTTGCTGTATCATTTGATTTCTTATTTCATTACGATTTTTCTCAAACTTTGGTCGTTGTCATTCCGCTTCTACAGTCAACGTATTTCCTTTCTTAATCATAGCATACTACAATCGGGGGATTTTACTCCAATAGATTTTACGGATTACTATCGCCTATTTAATATCTAAAAGGTAATTCGATCATGTAGAGTTAAATTACCTGATTATTTTTTTTCTAATTTCCCTGTTTAGTTCCACTTCTCTATTTTCAAATCATGATGATTTAAGAAAGTCAAGGAAAATTAAGATAAACATCCAATCCGTATTATGAAACTCAATTGTGGTTTCAAAGCTTACAATGTTGAGGCTAATAAGACCGCTTTCATTAAAAAATACAACATACACGGAAATAGCAGTTCGAAACCTGTCACAATTCCAAAACCAAAACAAACAAACGACGAAATTGCGAAAATAATGGGCCAACATGCCAAAATTTCGCTTGCTACAGTCGCAAAAGAAAATCGCGGAAATAATAAAGCCTATGTATCTTATCAATCATAAATCACTTCATAAAGGCTTTGCTCAACATAATTACTACAAAACACGTCAACTATTTCACGTAGCTGATGATCTCATCATGCTCATGGTATGTATCCGTTTGCACCAAAATGCCCATTTCGACATGATATACATAATATGTGCCCATTTTTGGTTTTGCCCCCTAACGAAAATACGTTTCGCCATCTTTGCCTAATGGTATCAGTTTTAAAACTCCCAGATTTTAAGGTGTAAAATGAAACTGTAATTTATTTCTCCTGAGTTTAATTATACCTGACTCTTTACCTGGTTTTGATAGTTCGTTTTGTCGATGGCGGCGAAATTCTGTTTTCGAATAATTCTGTACTGGATAAAAGAGTACGAAGTTTTTTTTCTCCATTTGTAGCGATTATTAGAATTCGAAAACAGAATTTCTCCTCTGTCTAAAGAACATTATTATTTTCCATCCGAGTATTCTTGGCATTCGAACAAATGACATTTTCATTTAATTTGAAGTAAAACTAATTTTACTATTAAAGCATTGGAATTAGTCCCATATATAGTTTTGAATATAATTGTACGAGTTTGCTGAAAGATAATTGAACACTTAATAATATTATTATTATTCGAGCATCACTTGAGGATTTGGATTAAAAGAAAACACTTCTTAATTGAGGGGGGGAACCTGGGCCTTCATTATCGATTGAACCCCTTTTTTTGCTTTTCAAATTTATCGGCACCAATTTTTATCTTCATCTTGTAGTGACCCCCTTTTTTTGTTTTTTCTTTACGTCAGCACCCCTAGTCCAAAAATCATTCCCACGGCCCTGGGAGGGGGGGGGGGGGTAGAAAGAACAAAAACCCTGCGCATATCTTAATGCCATATTAATGGTAAAAAGACATAGAATTTCATGCAAATATATTTGCTTTAAAATTTCAGATTAGGTTAAAAGCTACCAATTTCGGATGAACCGGTAAGGGATCAAGGATTTCTTAATGATGAGGGTGGGGTGACTGTGGATCCCCCTCATTTCCATTTCAATTTATGATCTATATGATTATACTGTTGTGGTTTTTTTTACGAAGTAAGAATGCCCTTCTGTAAAATTGTATTTGATTTGGATTGTTTTATATTACTTTGTATTATGTTTTGAATGGAAATGAAATAAAAAGAATTGAAAAAGAATTGACTGTTTCCCCTACTTGTAAAGGGAGGGGTGGGGTGAGATAAAATAACATTTACATGGGGAAACGGGTTGAGAATCTAGGGGTCGCACCCCCCGATACCATTACCATATAGTATAGGCCTGTCCTCGGTGGTACCTCCAACCATCAAACCAATTTGGACCCCAAATAGTTTCAGGGGGTAGGGGTGAAGAAAGTATACACTTTGCCCTCATGTGCAAAGTTTGCAAGTAAGGGCAAAGTGAACCCCCCTCGATCTTAACTCCGGCTTGCAAGTGTATAGATAATGTCCGTTGCGGACTGCTTAGTAATATTCGTCGAATATGTTCCAAGGAGTGGACTTAAAAATCGTCCGTCAACTGTTTTTATTTTACTTGTGTCAACATGTATGAAATTTCGATTATTAACATGGACACATTTTTAAATGGCCCTATAGTTCCTTGTCTTGATAAAGTTGGCATCACTTGAAATAATTTATTACGGCGGTAGTGTTGCGTTTCCTTATCTCATTATCTCACATTGTTTATGCGTTACTTTTTTTCTAGAAATGCCAAATTGTGTGGATAGTTTGAAGCGAAAACAACAAATAATAGGCGGCGGCGATGTGCGAAATTTTCAAGAAAGTTTGCAAGTGCCCCACCCCTTTCTAAAATCCGACAGAGGCCTCGAGATGGCGCTAGTTTACAAGGTCCCTTTTCGCTGTTACTCTCCCTATTGTATTTCAAGGCTTACAGTTCAATAGAGATTGCGCCCTATTCCCGTTAATCGCAGCGAATGAAAGCCCGCTATGGCAAAACTGTGTTGAAATTTTACCACTCAATTTTGTACGCCCAATGCGAGACGCCGTGTGTTGCATGCATTGCAATGTTGGATAGTTATTTTTAATTTGTTTCCGTGATTATTTGATAAGGATAGTTTGCTGACAGTTCGGATTATAAGTACTGGCAGTTCTTATGAGGTAAGTGAAATTATTTAAATTTAGTTTTTGTTCATTGGAAGAATGAAATTCACCTGAATAGGAAGTTGGTTCTCGATCATGTCGATCTCTCTTCTCGCAGTCGCACTGTGTCTTTACTTTTTTAGTACCGGTACGGTACCGTACTGTCTCAGTCTCGATCGACACCTCACCTGAAATCGAGAGAGATTGAGAGTTGACTTCTCAAACTCATCTGATTGTGTTTGCGAGTGTGCCGATGTTTTTCATGTGAGATTGATAATCATGGTAATATCAAACAATTAAGAAATACCAGGAATACATGTCCAGTTGACAAGCCGTGCGTTTAACTATTTTGTTTGAACTGTTTCACAGCATGTTGATGTTCAGCTGACCTGGCCTGGTAGTAACTCAGTCAGACTCAGAGTCCGCGCCCGGGTGTGCAAAAAATGAAATGCAAGTTGAAGTGGACGGTGGTGTACGTGTATCAGTTGCGTGTGGATGTCGTCTACACTCTAGAGTATTTAGAACATGACAATGTATGTCAGACTTGTGCAAATGTGCATTTTTGGAATTATGATTTTGCTAATTTTGTCCACTCAGAATTTATTCACTTTGCCGAACAATGTCAATGTTCATTGTTTGAGCTTAAAAGCTCGAGGAGCTGTGCCACCTAATGAGTGTTTTTAAACTTCTATGGCATTGAATCATCATCTTCTGTCTCACCATCATCATCTTCACTCACTTCAGCATCATCACCATCACTACATCATACATGTATCATCATCACCATCTTCAGCATCATCGTCATCATCATCATTATCATCACCATCTCCATCATCATCATCACTATCATCAGTATCATCTCCATCATCATCATCATCATCCTACATGTATCATCATCATCATCAGTATCCTCTCACCATCATCACCATCATCATCATCACTACATGTATCATCATCATCATCATCATCTTCATCCGATTTTGATGAGATTTTCAGCATTATGTTAGTTTGGTTTTTCTCTTTTTATTTAAATCAACATTTTTCTGGGGTGGCTGGACCTTTAAAATCAACTAGAAGTCAACTTTAAAGGACAAGTCCACCCCAACAAAAACTTGATTTGAATAAAAAGAGAAAAAATCAACAAGCATTACACTGAAAATTTCATCAAAATCGGATGTAAAATAAGAAAGTTATGACATTTTAAAGTTACGCTTCATTTCACAAATCAGTTATATGCACATCTCGGTAGGTATGCAAATGAGGGAACTGATGACATCACTCACTCACTATTTCTTTTGTATTTTATTATATGAAATACGAAATATTTTGATTTTCTCGTCATTGTCATGTGAAGTGAAGTCTCGTTCTTTCCTGAACACGTGAAATTCCATTATTTTTACATTTTGTGCTTCAGGCAAGGAGGTCCTAATCATCAAATTCGTAAAAATTGAAATATTGTATAATTCAAAAAATAAAAACAAAAGAAATACTGAGTGAGTGACATCATCGACTCTCTCATTTGGATGTAACTGGCTCGTTCATATAACTATTTTGTTAAAAATAAGCGAATATTTGAAATGTCATAACTATCTTATTTTACATCCGATTTTGATGAAATTTTCAGCATTTTGCTTGTCTGATTTTTCTCTATTGAGTCAAATCAACATTTTGCTGGGGTGGACTTGACACAAAACTCTCTGTAGGTGTGTACGTACATGTACATGTGCATATTGTATGTGATCACTTTTATAATGAACATATATTCACAGTGGAGTCATGTGTAGTCTACACTCTGCAAAAACAGACCCTTACTATCAATTACTGTAAAATCGGTCTTTGATAATAGATTTCTTGAATAAACTTTTGATATCTGGGCCCCGTCTTACAAAGAGTTGTGATTGATTCGATCAACCGCAACTCGGTAATTCCATGTCAATTCACCCAACGAGTTAAATCGCACCGTCTCAGAATTCGTTCATTTTTGGTATATAGGGAGTTTGACATGGCCCATGTCCACATATTTTTTTTTAGCGCAATCGGATGCACGGTTTTCCCGTTATGACACGCCCAATTTTGTTGATTTGGCCGAAAATGGGCGTGGCCGCCAAGTTTTAAGCGACCATAGCTCGGTAACTGATGGACCAAAATCAGTAAAAAAAGGTATCAGTGGATAGAAAATTGAATGAACTATCTGAAAAATGTGATATCTTTTATGTAGGGGTAATATAATGAGTGATGACCTTTTGACCTTTGCATTGACCTTGAATTTGACCCCCGGGGTCACACTATTTTTAGTCAATATTTTTATATCTGAATTCCTAACATTATTTTTACACAATATCAAAAAATTGGAAGTGTATTATTTTTTCTCTGTCTTAAAACCACTCTCAAAATATGCTTTCTTACTGCAAAAATTCTCATTACAGTCCCACACATATCTATTTGTGCTGGGTCAGTGAACGTGCATTCAATACTTGTGATGCAATAAGGGATGGATGCACTCTTTTACTGAAGCTGTACAATTCATGTCTTTCCACTGTTCTTAAACATATAGTTTATGTCCAGCCAAACTCAGTAAACAGTAATAACATGTTTTATCATGGAGGAATAGTTCCCTGCCCATAATTACCATATGAGGCAGATACATGTATGACCCACTGTAATTTCTTTGTAATGTAAACAAATTTTCACTGTGTGGGTTTCATGTACTGGATTGTTCCCAAAGTGTACAATGTATACAAATTGATCCATTGAGCTGAGCCCCTCCCCCCCCCCCACCAAAAAGGCATTTCATAAATTGTAATGTATGTAGAATTACATGTAACCAGATTCACTGATAAGATAAGACACTTGTTCCTGCTGAACCAGCTCTTTCCTCAACTTACAGCAGTTTATTTGTTTTTTGCTTTTTTTTTGCTTGGACACTTGCCTAGATATCTTATGCTATAGATGTACCATTTCATGAGTGACTATTCAGATAGCACATGTTTTGTACGTAATTTGTCCAACTTATCGAGGGAACACATTGGTTAGTGATCAGAAGTTAGACGGGGGGGGGGGGGGGGGGGGGGACTTCCATTGACAAGTAGATAACATGCGCAACCAAAAAACGTAAAAAAATATAGATCTCTTTTTCAAGATATTGCATGTTACTTACATGAGTAATAAGGGTGTCAAAAACACTTAAATAACGAAAACAGGGTACATGTATTTATTTCGCTAGGAAAGCTACGTGTTTACAGTCCAATTTGCGAGGGTATAAAACATTATAATAGTTAAAATGATTAACCCTGGATTAGTACGGTAGATGAGATCTCCAAAGAGTTTGGAGACTATCCTGTCAAATTTATGCATCCTCATGGGCTAGCAAAGGAAGATATGTGTTGGGTCGGAGAAGAAAACATTGTGCTAGATTAATGCTCTGTCTTTTCATCATCATCTCAGAAATATGTCATCTCAGAAACTTATATTGCAAAAATATACCCACATTGGACACATTCTCTTGAGCTCTGATCAGTACAAGATTGGTCCTGGGGTAGGGGGGGGGGGCAGTCAAATGTAGCACTGTACAGTTACACACGCGAGGCCAAATTATTTCCAAACACCACCTAAACGAGTTTTTCTCTGTGTGCAAAATAACCCCGTAAACAAGTTTTTCACGGGCTTTATTTACTATTTACACTTTTGGCCCCTAAACAAGTCGTCGCCAGAATATGACCTCGGGGAAAAAAAACATACCCTAAACACGTTTGGCCAGTCTAATAACAAAGCTTTGGGAAAATAATACCCTAAATGCGCTTCACCCTGCAATTGACCATTGACCAGTCTTTCAAAACTACCCCTTTTTTTAAAATTGGTGTTTTTGACATCCTTAACGAGTGCATGCGTGGCTTGCATCCAAAACTGTAAAACCACACCTTTAAATGCATTTTTTTGTCACACGTGTGTACAGCAATATATTTGACTGCCCCCCGGAAGATTGGTAAAATGTATTAAGGTAGTGTAATTCATGTTTCTCATGGACCTACCTCATAATGCTGATTTGCAGGCATGCACATCATTACATACAAGTTTTGAGATACTTCGTATCAACATACATTATGTGTATTCACTATACAATACAGAAATTAGTATGTGTGGGACTGTAGTAAAAATATTTGCAAAAAGTATGCCTTCTTCGAGAGAAGTTGGAACAAAAACAAAAAATAATACACCTCCAGTTTTTTAATATTATATAGAAATAATGTAAGGTATTCATATATTGAAATATTTACTCAAAATAGTGTGACCCCGGGGGTCAAATTCAAGGTCAATGCAAAGGTCAAAAGGTCATCACTCATTATATTGCCCCTACATAAAAAATAACACATTTTTCATATAGTTCATTCAATTTCCTATCCAATGATACCATTTTTACTGATTTTGGTGCATCGGTTACCGAGCCACGGTCATTTAAAACTTGGCGGCCGCGCCCATTTTCGGTCAAATCACCGAAATTGGGCGTGTCATAACGGGAAAACCGTGCATCCGATTGCGCTAAAAAAAAATATGTGGACATGGGCCATGTCAAACTCCCTATATACCAAAAATGAACGAATTCTGAGATGGTGCGATTTAATTTTAATTTATTTTTGGGTGATTTGACACGGAATGACCCAACTATGGAAAGCCAGCTATTAAAGTCAACAAATAAAATGCATGTTTGCTCAAAACTTTTTCTAGATATGAATGTATATCCATAAATTAATTGATTTCTTGACAATTTGGTGTGTTCCCCTTTGTTTACAAAGGACATTTTGCAAAGAAGAAAAAAAATGACACTGATCTGGATTTCCATACAGTTACGATTAATTGGATCAATTGTAACTCTTTGTAAGACGGGGTCCTGGTATACCAATTTTAGACCTGGCTTTAAGGCAACATGTACAGTACACAATCCCCATTCAAGTCCAGTAATTTTGAAAATTCTGACCACTGTAATATGTTTCAGCAAACTAGGGTTTGTGCCTGTAGACTAGTTCGGTCATCCACTATTCAGCTGTCGTACTGTCTGCTCAGATGGTGTGTTAGGCTCATTAGAAGGAACAGATAAACATTCCAACCTATTAAACAGGGCCTGATTGCACCAAGATAAAATCATGTTCTCAGATTCTACATGTATGGCAAGTTCCCCCAAGTCTGCGCAGTCCCCCTTGTCTTTGCACACACGTATCTGCGCAATTCTAGTAAAATGAAATACGCAACAAACACAAACTTTACATTATAAGCACCACATAGACAGATATTCATGAAAAAATCTGACTGTAAATGATGGAAAAATAATGAATTTTGGGCATTTCATGTGACGGCCTCAAAATGCAGCCTTTCTCATCAAAATACTGAATTGTGTGCAAAGTGAATGGGTGCACAGATATGGGGTACCATTTTTTTTTCAATCTGAAAATGACTGCCCAAGGTTTTTTCAAAGAAAATCCTATATATTTTTTTCAAATTTTAATGAGATACATGTATTTGGTAAACTTGCTCATGATAATATAGTAAGGAACATTAATAACAGAAAGATTTTGTGAAATAAAAAGAAGTTCATGTTAAATCTTAACTCAAGGTGTGCAGACTTGGGGACCACCATCATACATGTACAATGTATGTTGAAGGGAAAAAAAATCATGGGGGCTGGGGGGGGGGGCGATTCAGACCCTGAAAGTGGTCCAAAGATCCCTGGAAAAGAATAAAAAAAGGGAACTACTTGTACACCCTGTAGAAATTTCCATGCATTGCAATGTTAAAAGCTTATGCAATGTTGCAAATTGAGGCAGGACACATTAGTTGTGTAAAGTAGTCCCTTGATAAAAAATATCATTATTTGGCTGCTACATAAAGTACATCCTGTTCTCAGTACACTTTTTCTTGAACAAAGACCCTGTTCTCATTACATTTTCTAAAACTACTTCTGCATGTACATGTTGATGTAGTTTACTGGAAACCTGTTCAGGAAAACAGTTTGGAAGATCGCTTTGCTAGCGTTCCTATTTGATCACCCGAAAGTGGTTTTCGAAAACCATTTCAATGTAAACTGATCATGTTGCTATGGGAATGCTCTCAGTGGGGTGACATGTTTCATGCAAAATTTGAAACTGCAGCATTGGCATTCTACATGCAGTGTGTGGAGTAGTGTGTTCAAAATGTGCAAAGATCGCTTCCTGAAGAACTGCTGTGTTTTCATTTATGCTAAAATCAGTTTAACAAGGCAAAGCGATCTTCAAAACTACATAGCGAGGTGGTTTTCTGAACCGGTTTGGAAAATCCCTTCAAAGACCGCTTCTACCATTCTCATTGCACGTTAAACTAGTTTCCACTAAACTAGTTTCCAGTTTTAGGACAGTAGTGAGAACATTGTCTTTATACAGTGCGTCCCAAAAAAAACTATACACTTTTGAAATGGCTGCCAAATAAGAAACGTAGCACTTTGGGGGAAAAGACTTATAGATATGGAAAGCCAATAAAGTCAACTTTCAAATGACACCAAAAAGTTGGAAAATTATTCATGCTTGAGCGAGCACTGCCCACTGAAACAGAGGGTATGCAAATTAGGGTGGGCTGGAATTAGCCTTCAAATTTCTTTCAGATTTTTTGTTTGGTACTTGCAAAGTTGAAGGTTATTTGGTGAGTTAAAGATCAGATGTTATCAGTTTGTTGTTTGTGAAAATTCATACGTTATTAAATTGAAATTTAATGCATGAGTGATCATGAATTGCAATTTTTAGTGCAGCTTTATCATGTGGATCATGTGGATCTTAACAATGTGTTCATGACACTGGGTCATGACAGTCAGGAGAAGAGGGGGTAATATGACTTAGGTAGGTGAAGTAAGTTGATGGGCTTATAAAAGGTCAACAGAACATTTAGCAACCCCTCCCTCCATCTCTACCCCCTCCCCCCACTTCTCTCCTCCTGGGAGACTAAGCTTGGCTAGGCTGGGCAGGAATTAGCCATACAGTTTTTTGAGAGGTTAGTCCTTTTGAACTTACAAAGCTAAGGGTGTTCTGCTATTCATGAGTGGGATTAGTTTTGGTTTTAATAGGCAAATTTCATGAATTTCTCAATTGAAATGTACTGCATGAGTGAACAGGAATTGCAATTTTAGTGTAGCATATTCATCTTGTGGACATCAGAAGTGTGTTCATGAGAGTCAGAGTAATGTGATGGTACATGTACCTGTTACAAGCAAGAGGTCGAGGTATGCTAAGACTTGGTTAAAAGGGCATTCCTCTTCATTTTGTCCTTTTACAAATTAAAATTCATAGGTACCCTCCCCTCTTCACCTCCATTTTCCAGCCCCCCCCTCTCTCTCTGTCTCATCTCCTGGATTGTAGCCTTTTCAAAACTTAACTGCCAAGTGACCGGTGGCTGATGGTCAGTTTGAATGATTACCAAAAAAATTTAATGATTATAATGATTAATGAAATAATTTATTGGAAAAAAATGAATGTTTTATTGATCACATTGCACATTGAATGAGTTAATGTACTGATAAATAATTGTTGATTGAATGATTGATAGGAAAAAGTTGATGCCCTAATTCAGAATTAATCATTAAACCAACATTCTGCTCTGGACTTCACGCGTACATAATAGCCATCAGTCTCTCAACAGGAGGGGAGGGTGGGAAAGAGGGAGGGGGTGGGGCTGAATGTTCTGTTGACCCTTATTCCATCAACCTACTTCTCCCACTTAAGCCCTATCTCACCCCCTATTCTCCCGACTGGCCGACTCCCATGAACACATTGCTGAGATCGCCATGATAAAGTTGAAATGCTGCCCCAAAAGAGATCCAAATGATAAAGCTGAAATGCTGCTCCAAAAGTGTAATTTGTGTTCACTCATGCATAAAAGTTCAATTTAATAACTTAAAAAAATTTGCTTAAGCTATCAAAACTGATCAAGGCTGATCATTAATTTATCACAACGCCCTTAACTTTGCAAGTTCGAAATGATTTGCCTCTCAACAACTGAAATAAATTGGAAGGCTAATTCCAGCCCACCCTAATTTTCATACCCTTTGTTTCAGTGGGCAGTGCTCGCTCAAGCATTAATATTTTTCCAACTTTTTGGTGTCATTTGAAAGTTGACTTCATTGGCTTTCCATATATGAGAGTCTTTTTCCCCAAAGTGCTAGATTTTTTATTTGGCGGCCATTTCAAAAGTGTATAGTTTTTTTTTGGGACGCGCTGTAGTTTCCAATAAAAACAGATTTCCAGTAAAATGATTTTAGTACTGTAACGAGAACGAGGTACATGTAGAAATAGAAGGAAAGGTGAACTGTTCTTCAAAAAGGTCTAGCATAGAGCAAATCTCCTACAGGTACATGTAGGCCCATTTGTTTTGGGAGTCTTAAAGGTCAAGTTCACCAAAACAAAAGTTGATTTGAATTTTGAATGAAGAGAGAGATAGAGAGAGAGGAAAATGCACATGTTTGTAAGGCTGATAATTTCTTCAAATCGGATGTGAGAAAGTTATTACTTTAAAAATGTTGCTTTATTTCACACAACAGTTAAATATATTATGCACATACTGGTGTACATGTATGCAAGTGACCCACTCCCATTCTCTATTTGAATATAAAATATTTATAAATCACGTTTTAAACAAAGTTTTATTCATCCCTGAACATCTGGCATTACCATTGATTGATTTAACATTTTGTGGTTCAATCAAGAGACTAACCAAGTACATGTATTTTCAAATCTGTAAAATTCAAATATTGTTAATTCAAAGTTAAAAAAAAAATATTGAGTGAGTGACATCATTGGCTTTCAGGATTTGCAATTTTGCATCATCAAGTTGTGCATTTTACCATTTTGTGAAAAGAAAAACAAGCAAAATTGTAAAATGTTAACATAAAATCTTCATCCCATTTTGATGAAATTTTATTCCTATTTTGATTTGTATTTTTCAGGATTTAAATCAACTTCTATTTTCTTGGGTGGATTTGTTTAAAGCTTTTGAGAGCTTGAGCTGTAGGGTGTTTAAAAAGTGAAACTGTACATGTATGTTCATTGTATGTTATACACACACTGTACGTTGTACATTGCATTTGTAAATGTGCATGTACAAGCGGTGGATGTTACAATTGTACATCCACTGATGAAATAGTTTATTGTACAGGTATCATTCATTTTCATTCTATTTCACCTCTTTTATTTACTGTGGATGTGTACTTATCATTGGTCCTATCATTAGTGCTGTTGTCGATAGGCCTCATATCGACATTGATGTCGACATACGAAGGATTTTCAATGTTTCCGACATGTCGACATGCACGCACCCACATCGACATGCAAACATAAAATAAAAAGGGGTCTAGCCGAAAGTCACGAGTATAAAGCTTAGCTGAAAAGTTGGAATCTTTTATCCACAGTAAGTGGCGCGATTAAAAGGTTTATTCAGCAATAAAGCGGCACATTAAATGAAAAAAGAATACCTGCGAGCTGCGCGGCAGCAAAAATACGTCAGTGCCTGAGCTGAGTCGAGTGTGGGCCGGCCTGCCCGATCGAGCTGCCGCGCCCCTCGACGATCGCGAGCGTAGCGTAGCCGTAGTACTAGTAGCATTCACGGTATACCCATCCATATGTACCCATCACTATTCACCGTGCTTGATAATACGTTGCTCCTCAATGCATTACTTTTCACATAAACGTTTTTGTCAAAGTTGTGACCGCCGCAATTGAGCGCTTAATTCAAATCACGAAGTCACAGAAAACTTCCTTCGTTTGGAGATCGTTGCACGGATCGCCGCGGAATTGATACTGAAATTATCGGTCGATTTTTATTATTTTTTACTGTCAATTTGAGGAGCTTGCGTTTGCAGCACATGTGTACCAGCGTATAATACGCAATGATCACTATTGTAATTGGTGATTCTCAAATCGGCTCCGAGTGTTATTGCGCAATGCTTTCGAGACCGGATCGTGGTACAAAACTTGATTCTCCAGAAAAAGATGTGGATTAAATCGGTGATTTTGAAAGTGAATTCACTCTAGCTTAGTGAAAATATGTTTTCCCGAACTGAGCCTGTATTAATGTATATAGATCTAGATCTAGTGTGGGGATATTCTTCGTGTCAAGGTGAATACGTTTGATTGAGAGTGTTATGTTCCACGATCGAATGATTTTTTTTGTTAGGGAGCCTAGGCTAAATTACGGTCCCTTTTTCATGTCGACATTGTCGATGTCGGGATTAATTTTTAAGCGACATGTCGACATGGATTTTTGTTCCCGACAACAGCACTACATATCATCATCATCATCCTCATCAACTTCATCATCATCATCTTCATCATCATCTTCATCATCATCATCATCAATTCAAATCATTATCATCGCCATCATCATTATCATCATCATCATCAATACAAATCATCAACATCATCATCATCACCATCATCATTATCATCATCCTCATCAACATCATCGTCATCGCTATCATCATCATCACCATCACCATCACCACCACCACCAATACCGTCATCAGCATTACCATTTTAACCCCCACTACCACAAAAGGGTATTTGCAAGGACGTGTACATGTACATGTACTTGTATCTTCCACATATGGGTATAAAATAAAAGTCTAATAGTGGAAACATCATCGTCATCATCGCTATCATCAATGATCATCACCACCAATACCATCATCATCATTTATCATTTTTACCCCCATTACCAAAAAAGGGTCTATGCAAGAACGTGTACTTGTATCTTCCACATACACATGTATTGGTATTAGAAGTATAGTCTGATCAGGGAAGTGTTATGTAGAAGGAAATGAAACTCGAAAAGTTCCCTTTGTAGCATGCGCGGAGCCGATGTTATTCTCCATAATTGTCTTAATCTCAAAGCTCGTAAAATGATCCCCTCCGGTCGGTCGTAAAGTCCGCTCACGGTCGCGACAGCTGGGGGAAGAACAGGACCCGCGCAGTGCAATATGGGATAGGCTTATGTGCTAAGATGGACGCCAAACATAAACACAGTGACATTGACGATATTCTCGACGAAGAATTGCTGTTGGAGCCCTCCGTTTGGGAAGTCAGCGACTTGGGGTCCATCGTTTGTACATGTGACATTCCGTCTACAGAAAATTTAATTCAATGTCGCGGACCAAGCTGTCCAATTGCTTGGTTTCACCGGCAATGTGTCGGACTCGGAGTAGACTTAACCAAGCCAGGTGTAGATCTAGCCTCATCGTCGACTGACTCGCCGGCCGAGAGTCACGGGGATCAGGTAGTAGGAGAAGAATGTACAAGAAGGTAGCTGTGCAGCCTGAGCCGCACGCAAAATACGGTAGTTCCCATCGAAACTGAACTTAAAATGAAACTTCCCAAAGCCCACCAAACACAGCATTTAATGATTTAATAATGGAACATAAACTGAAATATATAAATCATGGTCATTTCCATGCAATCCTTTACCATTATTCAGCTGCACGAAAGTCGCTTCCCAGGGGGGGGCACTTCCATTCACGAGTGGATACCATGCGCGACCATGGGGTCTCGAAAAGCACCCTAAACACGTAATTTCCATCTTCTGAAAATGCACCCCTTAACAAGTATTGGCGTGTGAAACCCTACCCTTAACAAGTATTGGAAACAAAACGATACTCTTGGCAAATATTCCCTGAAATGAACCCCTAAACAAGTACAGGAATGTTTTATTGTTAGGGTCCTTCGGTCGTCGGCTTAACCTTATTTGGTTTAGTATACGACCCCACCTTCTACACCTCGCGCAAATCGGACTCTAAAAACTTTTGGGGCAAAAAGGACATCCTTTTTAAAACATTTTAATTTTGTTTTATAATCCCCGCAAATTCGACCCTAAACACGTAATTTTCCTAGCGAAATAGATACCCTTTTTTCATTATTTTCGTGTTTTTGACACCCTTATCACGTTACGTACGTAACGTGCCCTATCGTGAAAAAGACATCCTTTTTACGTGTTTTTTTTGGTCGCGCATGGTATCCACTCGCCAATGTAAGTGCCCCCCCCCCGGGAGTCGCTTTCCATGCACGCTTGGCGCTCGAATCAAGTCGATCGTCGGCCAAACTGGAGATTTCAACCAACTTTGAAGGACCATAACTTTTAGGCACGCGAGAACACGCCAATGAGACAACTACTATCAGAAAGATTTTTTATTCCTCTTCAATTACATATAACAGAAGATTAGCCAAGATTAGCGGGTCATACAATGAAATCTATATATCATATTATATACAAAAATGTAAACAAATAGATAACAAACCTTGTTACTCCGGTATACGAAGGGTGAATTTGATGAATGAAATACCGGCTGAATCGTTAGAATACACTGGGTGCGAATGTGATAACTGCGCATGTCTCCAGCAATCAACAGGGTAGTGCGCAGCCAAAACGTGTACATATAACTTTTCACTCTGAACTCTGCTATTCAGAAATCATGTAAATGACGTCATGTTAGCGGCTCCGAGGTAGTGAGATCAAAAGACGAAGTCGTTTGGCTAGGAGAGCAGAGATTAGAGAGCGAGGCAGGGAAAGCGATAAAAGTAAGCCTTAGTTGCGTAATCATCGCGGCCTCCGGGGGTAATTTGGGGGCTGGTGAGAGAGTTATCAGCAATTATCAACAGGGTGTCCCCTCTCAATTTCACTTCGGATTTATCTGAAGGGGGCAATAAAATCTTACTTTTCGAGTTTCATTTCCTTCTACATAACACTTCCCTGGTCTGATAGTGAAGACTAGCTGTACATATTAATGGTGGCTGGTAGTGACAGCCAGGCATCAAGTAAAAGCCTGTATGATCAAGTCTAAAACATGCATGTGGCCTGAAACACCTGTAGACCTGTTCATCTTGCACTCAAGGGGATTTCCCTGGTGAGGAACCATCCGCATTCCATGTTCCTTTCATGCTAAACATTTCCCCCAAAACAATGTCTCAGATATCAGGAACGATTCTGCTGAAAGGAGATGGACGGGCCAACAAAACCCCACAGCTATTTTGAACTGCACCTGGGGCCTGTTTCATATTATAAAGGACTTGCAACTGTTGTAACTTTGCCATAGTGGCAACTACATGTACAGTTGGTAACAGGGCTTAGCAGCCTATCAGAATCAAGGTTTCCATGGTAGTTGCCATAATGGCAAAGTTACAACAGTTGCAAGTCCTTTTAATATGAAATGGGCCCCAGCTGAAGTCCCAAACTACATGTACATGTACTCGACTCATAGGCCCGAATTCACAAAGGTGGTTTTTGTCTCACCTGCGAAGCAGAGTGAGACTATAGGCGCTGCTTTTACGACAGCGGCGACGGCGGCGGCGTCAACATCAAATCTTAACCTGAGGTTAAGTTTTTGAAATGACATCATAACTTAGAAAGTATATGGACCTAGTTCATGAAACTTGGCCATAAGGTTAATCAAGTATTACTGAACATCCTATTAAAGTTTCATGTCACATGACCAAGGTCAAAGGTCATTTAGGGTCAATGAACTTAGACCATGTTGGAGGAATCAACATTGAAATCTTAACCTGAGGTTAAGTTTTTGAAATGTCATCATAACTTAGAAAATATATGGACCTAGTTCATTAAACTTGGACATATGAGTAATCAAATATCACTGAACATCCTGTGCGCATTTCAGGTCACATGACCAAGGTCAAAGGTCAATGAACTTTGGCCGAATTGGGTGTATCAGTTGAATTACCATCAAAACTTTGAAAGTTTATGGATCTGATTCATTAAACTTGTACATAAGAGTAATCAAGTATCACTGAACATCCTGTGCGAGTTTCAGGTCACATGATCAAGGTCAAAGGTCATGTAAGGTCAATGAACTTTGGCCATGTTGGGGTTTTTTGTTGAATAACCATCATATCTCTGTAAGTCTATTGGTCTAGTTCATAAAAAGTGGACATAAGAGTAACCATGTATCACTGAACATCTTGTGCGAGTTAGAGTAGTATTCAAAGACAGCACTGCTGCTACATGTATATTGAACCGCGTGATGCAGGTGAGACGGCCAGAGGCATTCCACTTGGTTTTTGATTTCCTGTATCAATTACGTTTGATCGAGCACGTATCAGGCCCGTGTGTATAAACAATGTCCAATGCCGATGCGCGCTTTTGTCATAGTGCGCCAAATTGATGCCTGTTGCCATGGTTATCCACGCTATTTTATTAATGAGAATGTGTTGAAGAATACATACATGTACATGTAGTTTATAAAGACGAACCAACTCAACCAAGTACTTCAGCTTGTAATTGATTTATTTGATTAATGATATAATGGTTTACATGAATTTTGGAAAGAATGTACACAGTGTGTACATGTACATGTACAGTAGATACAGTATTCATCAGACCACCAATTGATATGAAACTGAAAATTTTGAAGAACAACTAGAATTCTGTACAATTTTAAAGCCCTTGTATTCAAGCAGTTTTGAAGAACAACTTGAGTATATCTACATGTATAGAGCCTGCTATTGAAGGCTTCCAAATGTTTTGTTTGTAATTTTTTGCTGGTATTTTTATGTATGCAGTCGGGACAGAGCTTATCCTCCCTCCCGGAAAAAAATTTACATGGGAGGGGGGCGGGGCTTATGGCAATTTTGTCGGAGAATTGCTTGAAAGAGCCCTGGAAGATCCCCATTATCTGATATTGCAGATTTAGGCATTAATTTGTGAAAAGTAACCTCCAAAAATAAAAATTCATTTTTTTTGCCTGTCTTCCCCCCAATTGGCAACATTTATAATTTTTCTTGTTGCTGCATTAAATGGGAGATGATCCTAGAAATATGATTTGTATGAAAAAAGTGAAATTTTCATCATAGATAATCCCAACTTCCCAAGAGATCCCAGCTACTACGAACTTAAACTTAATTTTTCATTCTATAAATAGTCTTTTTGGTTTTACGTTGTGAAAATAATACCTGCATATTTTATACGAGAGTAATTTCAATCTGACACTGACAGTGAATTCGCAGACTGACTACTACTACTACCCGCATACATTCAATGGTTCAGAAATTCAGATTTCCAGTGAGCACGATACTGTACATACATGTATGTGTACATGTACGTACAGTACCGTTTTTACCTGGATACCAAAATAATATATAAACCACAACTTAAAGGGATGATCCAGGCTGGAAATATTTGTATCTCAATAAATAGAGTAAAATTCACAGAGCAAAACGCTGAAAATTTGATCAAAATCGGATAAACAAATGTTAAAAGTTATTGAATTTGCATTATTCCGGTGAACCAGTTCTAGGCATGTCTTTATGAATATTCATTAGCTGGGCTGATGATGTCATATCCCCACTTGTTCTTTTGTATTTTATTATATGAAATTTATAGGTTTATTCAAAAATTTTCTACCAAGAACTATTAAACAACTTGATTGACAACTGACACTGCATTTATGATTTTTTAGTTATTTTATTGCCACAACTTATCTCATCATAATGGCGACACATCATTTACACAATACACAGCATGAAAAAATGAAACATTTTGATTTCATGTAATGACATACATGTACATGTAATAAAGGAAAGTGGGGATGTGATATCATCATCAGCCCACCTAATGAATATTCATGATGATGTCTGATGTGCATAGTATATTCTGTTTTCACAAAATATTGATAAACCTTTAATAAAATTCAATAACTTAACTTTGTTATTTGTTATCCGTTTTTGATGAAATTTTCAGCATTTTCCTCTGTGAATTTTAGTCTATTTATTTAGATATAAATATTTTAAGCTTGGACCATCCTTTTAACGCGGGCCCATGGTTTTAGACATGGGTTTCAGTGCCACATGTATACATGTACTTGTATTCACTGTAATGCAAATATGGTTTCGTATTTTGGTTTTGGTTTTTATATCTTTTGTTGTATGTAGGCTAATGGCACTGAGCACAGTATTAACACTTGAGATGAGAGACAATCAAATTTTCTGAGCTATTCTTAAAATAATTGTCAAGAACTTCTTTCTTTTTTTTTTCAAACTCTTGTGAGAGCCAGTTTCTGCCATTGTTTGTTTTGGACAACTTCCATATTCATACACATACAGAATACAGTGTGTGCCGTATTTTATAGAATCTAATTTTGAGAAATGCATACATGGCAAGTTCCCCCAAGTCTGCGCAGCCCCCCTTGTCTGCGCACATGCGTATCTGTGCGATTCTAGTAAAAGAGGATATGCAACAAACAGATACTTTTTACATACATGTACAATACATAGACAGATGTTCATTTAAAAATCGGGACTGGAAACTGTGGAAAATAATTTAATTTTGGGCATTTCATTTGACTGCCTCAAAATTCCCGAATCACCTGCAGACATGGGATGGGGTACCATTTTTTTTTCAATCTGAAAATTACTGCTTGAGGTTTTTTCCAAGAAAATCCTTTATTTCTGTTAAATTTTTATGAGATTTGGTACACTTACTCATAATAATACAAGGAACATCATTTTTTCTTTGTAAAATAAAAATAAATTCATAAATCTTAACTCAAATTATGAGGACTTGGGAACCACCATCATACTGTAATTCTCAATCACTGGACAGGAACATAATATACCTGTACCAGTCTTGCCAATCATGTACATGTACATATTGTACAGTGTTGGCCTACATGTACATCATGTTTCTCATGAATTTGTAAGAATTGGAGAATTTATAACAGAAGCTGATACAATTTAAAAGCAAAAGAGAAAAATCAACAAGCCTTGAGCCTGGGTACATGTACTGTACATCGTACATGTATACATGTAATGTTGAAACATATTCAGAAATGAAAATTATGATATTATTGAGCTGAAAATTTGTTTACAAATTGCTTTGAGAATATTTCATATTTGCACACAACAGACTAGCTTTAGTCACCGTGTTGTGTTTACACAGAAGTAGTGTACATGTAGAACCCTATTTCTAGTTCATTCCTGACCTTGCTGGTCAGTCTTTCCATATTGCATGTTGGCCTTTATATACACTGTACAGTAGGCCAAACTGTACTGTGGTGTAGGCCTATTTGTGTATAAACCATCAGTTAAGGTGTAGGCTAGAGCATTACTCTTGAAATTGCATGTAAACCCATTGGGACTACAAACGGAACTGAAAGTGAAATGGGCATTGTTTATCAGCCTGGATCTCTAGTCATATCCTGGGCTATTATGATTTCCTCATCATACATGTACACTGTAAGTGGCCTGATTGCCACTCATGCAAGGTACTTGTTAGTGTTGATTGATTGATAAATGTGTCCTTACCTGTTTGCCACTACTTGGCCTCGTCTTACAAAGAAGGTGGTTTCAAACCGCCTCGATCATACATGTACATGTAAGAATCCCCGTTAAATTACGAGAATTTTTTTTAGGCTAAAAAATACCCATTAATTATTCCTGCATTCACACCGCCCCGAAACATATCCTTTGGGATAAATTCCTAAAGTTACGAGCATGCGCAGTATGGTCTGATAAGCAGGCAAGGCGCAAGGTTCAAAATCACTAGCCCAGCAGTCACCCACGGCGCCCGCGCCCAACGACACGCTGGGCTGAAAGTTCCTGTAAATTGCTTTCAAATTGCCAAAATACCTGCGACCTTGGAAAAATCCGCGCGAAAGTTCTCGTAATTTCGCCAAGTACCTACTATTCAGCGGGTATAACTTTTTCGGGGATATTATGCGTAGTTTGCTTTCACATTACCAGAATACCTGGAACTGACGAACTTCGAGGCGGTCTGAAACCACCTAGAGTTCAGTAGATTGATCTGATCAACCTCGAATATGAAAATCCATCCATGACATAATTTTTTAACAGGAAATTTTATACACAATTGTCTTTTTAACAAAGAGAAACACGAAGTTGAATTTTTAAGAAAGAGATGGATTGCTTTTAGATATTTTAAATAAACATGCATTTTAGATTGTTTTGACATTGCTGGTTTTCCATACAGTACATGTACATGTATTTGTGATTGATTGGATCAATCGCAACTCTGTGTATTACAGGGCTCTGGGCTATTATATTTCCTCATCATAAATGGCCTGATTGCTAGGTATTAGTGTTGATTGATTGATAGAAATGTGTGTATACCTGTATGTCAGTTTCTGGTTTTGATTGGATTGCTCAACAATGCTTTTCTCAAGATTCAGTGAAGAGCCTTATTCAAGTTTGATTGTTTTGTTTTCATTCAGGTATTTATATAGAGATCTGTAAAATTATATTTTCATGTACATGTACATGTAGGATTTTGTATGGATGAGATGAATTCACAAAGGGTGTACGGGACATGACTGTCGTAGAGATTGGGAGGGGGGGTGAGGGTATGGTCTCCCAAAGTTCCATGACCAAGAAAAATAAAGTTGTGCCCCTCAACGTATTGGGCTCAATTGGTATTCAATACACATGTGCAAAATGACAAAGAAGTGGACATTTCATTGAAAATTTTTAAACAAATTTCAGCTTCTACACTACAGTATGTACACTCATTCTCACTAGTGCCTTCCTAAAACTGCATTTAGTGGAAAATAGATTAACGTGTAAGTAGAACGGTTGAAGGGATTTTGGAAGCGATCTTCCAAACCGGTTCATACAGTTGTACATGTAGAACAACCTCGTGATGTACATGTGTAGTTTTCAACATCGCTTTGCCTCATTAAACTGGTTATAGCGTACAAGTGAGGACACAACCACTCTTCTGGAAACAATCTTTGCACATTTTTGAGTGGGCTACTCTACACACTGTGTGTAGATCATGCTTACGATGCGGTTTGGAATTTCGCAATACCGGTATGTGAAATGTTTTTGAAAACCATTTTCAGTTGATCAAATGGGAATGATAGCAACGTGATCTTCCAAACTGGTTTCCTGAACCGATTTCCAGCAGGGCCTGTCACATCCCTGTTTCCAGTAAACTAGTTTTGGAAAGTGTAATGAGAATGGGGTCTTAGTTCTACTGTTTAATAAGAGATTTATGCCACTATTGGCTATCCATAGTTAAACCACAACTTTAAACCAGAGTGTAAATTAAACCCGACTTCAGAATACTGGCCTCGTTGTTCAAGGCCTGTAGAAGGCAGGTTGTTTTATCAGACCAGGGACCAGACCATGCTGAGCTTGTTGCTCATGTATTGTACACTGTTGTACAGGTACAGTGTATTTATATTTGATGTGTTTTACATGATGTACTGTACATTGTACATTGCCAATATGATACAGGATATGGTAGGCCTATACATTTGTCTTCTACTGTAGGCCACAAGTAGGCCTACACTGTCCATGATGCCCAGCAAATTCTGTATGCAGGTGCAGTTGCTGTCAATTCTGTGTCCTAAACACCCAGTAAATACCTGTTATGATGCAAAGCGAGAGGGAAAGAAAGGAAGGAAAAAGCGAATAACCGTTAAAGATGAGGTGTGTAATTGTCCAATATCCTTGACATTAGTTTGGTGTGCAAACAAGCATCGGAAGAGTTTGGTCATTTACAATGGACTCTTTCCAGTCTTGCTCATTTTTTGTTGTTGATACACTGTACATGCACTTGGTGGGTGCAAAAAGCTTATTTTAGTTTACAATTGGATAAAAATGCATGACTGATGACCCTGTTCTTGCACTACATGATCTATATATGTACATGTATGTAAAGTATGTCACTCTCAGATTTACATGTAGCATGTTAGAACATGTTCCAGTCTTTCTTGACTTGTACAGTTGTAACTTTACATGTAGGAACAGCTTTACGGACAGCGTTGTGAAACTCCCACCAGGGGCCCGTAACACAAAGTTTAGCAATGATCGTAAATCTACGATTGATTCCATTGACTACAATGTACAATCAGTCGTGAAAATCAAGTGTACGATTAATCGCTAACCTTTGTGTTTTGGGACCCAGGTGACTGTTTCATAAAGCAGTTTGTATTTAATATAGTTACAAGCAACTTTACAATGTTGTGGTCATGTAGGTGTATACCTGTACTAGGTGCTCGTCTACATGTAGGTTGATTTTAGTTCCTGACAAAGGGTTCATATGTCGTTCTTAAAGTTGCATACCAACAGCTAATCTGAAACCCGGAGGGGCCACTAACATTGACGAGTGGATACCATGCGCGACCAAAAAAACACGTAAAAAGGATGTCTTTTTCACGATAGGGCACGTTACGTACGTAACGTGATAAGGGTGTCAAAAACACAAAAATAATGAAAAAAGGGTATCTATTTCGCTAGGAAAATTACGTGTTTAGGGTCGAATTTGCGGGGATGATAAAACAAAATTAAAATGTTTTATAAAGGATGTCCTTTTTGCCCCAACACTTTGTGTTTAGAGTCCGATTTGCGCGAGGTGTAGAAGATGGGGTCGTACTAAACCAAATAAGGTAAAGCCGACGACCGAAGGACCCGTAACAATAAAACATTACTGTACTTGTTTAGGGGTTCATTTCAGGGAATATTTGCCAAGAGAATATCGTTTTGTTTCCAATACTTGTTAAGGGTAGGGTTTCACACGCCAATACTTGTTAAGGGGTGCATTTTCAGAATATGGAAATTACGTGTTTAGGGTGCTTTTCGAGACCCCATGGTCACGCATGGTATCCACTTGTGAATGGAAGTGGCCCCCCCCCCCCCCCCGGGTCTGCAACACCCACCAGGCCGTTGTATAGTAGTCATGGAAATAATGTACTGTACAGTATAAATGGCTATGTATGTGACAGCATGTGACATTACTACACACAGACTGTACACATACATACATGTATGTACATGTACGTGTGCATACATGGAGAAAACCCGGCTTCTGTACAGGAACAAACTCACACATTACATGTACAATGTACATGTACATGTATGTACCCAGACGTCTGGCAGAAAGGGGGAAATCCCCTATTGTTTTTTGGACATTCCCAAAAGGTCAGCACAAGGCAAGGGGGTAGGCTTGGGAAAACGATAGGGGGCGAAAACATGAATAATGCCTACTGTTACATTTGCATACTTATGAATGTGCACACCATTACAATGTACAAGGCAGGCTACATTACCGTGAAGGATATGTTGCACACATTTCTACACCAAACGTGTATCAACAGTGTTCTTGTTTGAACAAGTGGTGTACCATAGTGTGTAGATTATGAGTTTATTTGCTAACCTTCATGCTTTTGTAATGATGATTCACATGTATAGTGTTGACTACTGTTTGAAAACCTTGGATGATTGATTCTACAGGAGCTACATGTACATATACATGTAGGCCTACATTGTAGATACCATATCAAGTATGGCAGTGAATGTACATGTACATCAGTGTTCACTACTACACTGTAGGATGTGCAATGTACATGTACCCCAAATAAATGGGTATTTTGTTGTTAACCCTATTGTTGTACAGCCTATTACTCCAGAATACAGGCTTCAAACATTTTGCATGCTTTGATTGATTGATTGGTGGTGATTTTTTACCTGATTGCTAAGAAAGCATGAATGCTTTAAAGCAGGCAACCAGAGGACCGACGACTTAACTTCCTTAAGGTCCTCTCCGAAGGACCTGGTACTCAGGATTAATGCCTTACCAAAGGGCACTAGCGCAACAAGTGGGAATCTAACCCGGGTCACCGGAATACGAATCCCCCGCTGTACCGACTGAGCTATTGCGCCTCCATGTATACATGTAGGTGACCATTTTCTTCAAAATCATTCGCCAGTTTTAGATTTTGTGCTACATGTATATGTACAGTGTGCAAACAAGTCTGTACCCCAGAAAGCATGTATATTTTAAATTTTTTTATTAATTTATTTACATGTATTTTGTGTTGTTTGTTCGTTCGTTCATTTATTTGCTTATTTAATGAAGAATAAAATTAATAGGCAAAGCTTTTTTCAAAACTACATTGTGAGGTGGTTTTTTGAACCGGTTGATGAAGATTGCTTCAAAGACCGTTCCCATTAAACGTTAAAATAAATTTATTTGTTTTATTTTTTTATAAAGAAAAAAATTAATAAGGGGGGGAGGGAGCTTTCAGTGGTCATGTACTTTGCAGGAGGATACAGTCATGCAATTGTACATGTAGGAGTGTAGGACCCACATGTAGTACATGTACCGTACAAGATTAGTGTCATTTGTTTTTTACCATCTGTACCAACTGTTAAATTTTAGTCCTTGAACATTTGATTTTGTGACAGTCGTTATAGTATTACACTGTAGGCTGTCTATTAAATTTACTTTAGTTTTTTTTTCTTTTTCTTTTTTCAGAATCCCTTGACATCTTTGAAGTTGTGAAAGTTTTTATGTAAGTATTGAATGTACATGTACAGCAATGTTACACATTTGTATTTTATTTTTGTTATAAAATACTACCTGTATTTGGAAAAAAAGATATTTTGGCAGAATATAAGAAACTCATTTTTTTCCAAAATTATTTTTTTACTCATAGTTTAAAGTAAAGAACATGTATCATGCAGTTGTATCAGTTATCATTGACCAAGTAAAAGATATACATGTTCCTTTTTAACATTGGTTTATTTCCAATTCGTCTAATGCCAATTCGTCCAATTGCCAACTCGTCTACTATCTTTCATCAGTTTGTCTACTCACCACATGGTCTACTTTCATTTATAGTCTAATGCCGTTCAGTTTAATAACCAGTTGGTCCAATAGCCATTTCGTCCATATACCATTTGGCCTAATTGAACTTAAGTGTTAATTGTGCAAAATGAATGAAAAGAAAATGGGTGTTAGACCAACTGGTTATTAGATGAAATGGTGATTAGACAAAGTGACGATTAGACCAAATGGTTGTTAGACGAAATGTTGATGGACGGAATGGCATAAGACTATGACGGTAGACCATGTGGTGAGTGGACGAATTGGCAATTTACCTTTTTATAGCGACCCATTTCATCACAAGTAATTAATTAAATGATGGCATGGTATTTGGTGATACTCGGCAAATGGACTCTCGTAAATTTGCGCCGATCTCCAACGAGTTGCAGATGAATGATGTGTCATGGGGGAATAAGGAATAGAATTGAGCCCTTTAAAAACATGGACAGATTAAATTGAAGTCTCCTTTCTTGAGATTCTTTGGCTTCCCATTTGGTACTGTACATTGTACATGTAGCTCTCCATGGGTCCGTTGCAGAAAGAGTTGCAATCATCGCAACTCTAAAAAATCATGCGCAACTCTAAAAAATCATGCGCAACTTGACTTTCAACCAATCAACAGCACGCATTTGGGACTTGCGATGGATTTTTTTTACTTGTGTTTAAATGCAACTATTTCTGCAATGGGCCCCATTTTAGGGTTTTCAGGTCTAAAGGAAGGTTTGCAAAGTTTTCTTTGCTTTGGAAATGTACATACATACATGTACATGTACATATACGTGTTCATGTACCTCGTCATCACATGGCAATAGAAAGCATGTTACACTAAAGTGTCTAGTGGGCTTTCTGTTAATGATTAAAAATTATCATACCTACAAAATCAAGAAAATTTAAAGTAGATAAACAAATGAATAACCATATGGATCATTGGCTATTAAGAAATAACCTGGTTTTATAGGGGAAGTTCACCCCTGAAGAAAACTTTGTTGTAAAAATAGTAGAAAAAAATAGTAAAAAATATTGGTGAAGGTTTGAGGAAAATCCGTTAAAGAGTAAGAAAGTTTAATATTAAAGTTCAAAGTTTTGGATTTGTGACATCATATACGAGCAGCTGCCCCATGTGTTATGTAATATAAAATGCATGAATTTCAAATTTTGTATGGTTCCTGATGACTTAATTTTGTTTTCTATTCATGATCGGGTGTAAAATGATTGATAAACAAAAGGTACAGTGAAAACCATTTTCAATTTTCTGAGAAAATGACATTTCATTGATTTTTTTACCATTCGCTATGTAGAAATGCTGCTCGCATATGACGTCACAAATCAAATAATTGAAATTCTAATAACTTTTTAATTATTTGATGAATTTTTCTCAAACCTTCGGCAATATTTTTAATGATTTTTTCTGCTATTTTTACAATAAACTTTTTGTCAGGGTGAACTTCCCCTTTAATGTGTATTGTTGAGTACACATTGTGCTGAAAAAGTCATGAAAATAACATTTTAAATGTTGTAATCGAACATTGTACCCAAACTTCCAAGCCATCCACTTGTATTTTCATGGACTATTAAAAGTTGGCCTCAAGCACATGGAGTCATGAACATAGGCCTACATGT
The DNA here is from genome assembly GCF_018143015.1 of Lytechinus variegatus. Taxonomy (NCBI): domain Eukaryota; kingdom Metazoa; phylum Echinodermata; class Echinoidea; order Temnopleuroida; family Toxopneustidae; genus Lytechinus; species Lytechinus variegatus. The sequence continues at coordinate 12,673,985 of NC_054745.1, read as the reverse complement.
AAATGTAGCAAGACCAATTGTGAAGTTGGTGAAATTTATTGTAATCTGTCATTCAGTGACAAATCTCAATGATTTCACAATCATGTGAAAAGCCTGTACAGTCTATCCACATGTAAGCTGTATCAAACTCCAGGGGGTGTTTCACAAAGATTTAAGTAATAAGTCACTCTTAAATGTTGAAGGGTACATGATATGCAACGTGCGATCTTATTGATAGATACGCAGTAGTGCACGTCCGCATGACATGATCTGACCAATGCGGTCAAGCCTTTCATTCCGAACGCAACTCGGTATAATTTACATGTTAAAGTGTGACTCTAAGGCATATAAATCTTTGTGAAACACCCCCCCAAGCTTCCCTGGCATCACTCTCTCTGGCCCTCTTTCTTCTGAAATTTGTTTTCATTGCTTTTAAATCCATAAAATTCATCATTGGCTTTCTCTGGGATCACTAGTCTCTAGTGGGCAACAGGTATATAATGTATATATTTCGTTCGTGAGCAAAGTCGTGACATGGGCAGGGAAGGGATGGTTGCATTGAAAATTCTTCATTCTCCGTTGCAATAATGTGTCCATTGATGATACAAGTAATATCTTGAAAAGATGAAGTAATCAATTATAAAAGGCAATTAATATGTGGGTAGATTACACAGATGAGATGACTCATGAATGGAGTCATAGTTGTAAAGGGCTTTCACATGGTTTATTAGGCTGCGTTTTGATCTTTATTGCTATAAAGCTTTATGTTCAAATCCCAGCCATGGCGTAATTTCCTTCAGCAAGAAATTCATCCACAGTGTGCTGCACTCGACCCAGGTGAGGTATTTAAAATGGGTGCCGGCAGGAAGTAATTTCTCAAAAGCTGTGTGCACCTGAATAGGTAGCCTAGCTTAGCCGGTAATAATAATCTCAGGGTACGCTGGGAGAACAGTTTTCAGAACTAAATTGGTGGTGATTTTTTACCTGGCTGCTAAGAAAGCATGAATGCTTGTAAGCAAGCAACCAGAGGACCGACGGCTTTAGGTCCTCTCCGAAGGACCTGGTATTGAGGATTAATGCCTTACCAAAGGGCACTAGCGCACCAAGTGGGAATCGAACCCGGGTCACCGGAATACGAATCCCCCGCTCTACCGACTGAGCTATCGTGCCTCCTGAAGTAGTTTCCCTGGGTAAAAATACTGTTTATTATTATTATTTCCATTGTCCACAACTTGATGTTCTGTTGTTATATTAAACAGCAACCAGACTTATTCCAGAAATCTATTATTACTACTATTATTATTATTATTATGTTGTTTTAGGTCACAAGAATTATTGATTTTGAAGAATAAAGATAGGATGATCTGATATTCTGTCATCTCAAGGCTTCTGAAATTACATGTATATGTACTGGGATCTCTATGTTACATTTTCCTGATATTTTCTTGTTGGGGTCAGAATTCCTGATCAGGGGCCCATTGCAGAAAGAGTTGCAATCAAACGCATCTCTAAAAATCATGCGCAACTTCATTTTCAACCAATCAACAGCGCGACTTGCGATTGATTTTTTGACTTGCGTTTAAACGCAACTCTTTCTGTGCACAATGGATCCCAGAATATGACAGTGATCTGGTACATGTAGTGTGGATGTGAAGTCGTCATTATAGTCTCTACAATGAACTTGACAACCTTTAAACATTCTCCTTTATTATTTTCTCCAAATACAATCTATCAAGGAAAGTACTTTCAGTTCAGTGTCCATCTGTCAAGTCCACCCCAGAAAATGTTGATTTGAATCAATAGAGAAAATCAAACAAGTATAATGCTGAAATTGTCATCAAATCAGAATTCATATGCCTTTTTTGAATTTTCGCTTTATTATTTTTCAACAGTTTATAGCATGACTCAGTGACCTTCAAATAAGAGAGTCAATGATGTCCCTCACTCACAATTTCTTTTGTTTTTTGTTTGAAATTTAATCAATATATTTAATTTGTTACACAATTGACAATAAGGACCGACTTGACTATTAAACTTAAAATTATAAAACACTGGTAGTTCCATGTGTTCAGGGAAGAGTGAAATATTGTTTCACAGGAAAATAGGGAGAAAAGTGGAATATTTCATATAATGAAATAGAAAAGAATTACATACATGTAATGAGTGAGTGATGTCATCAGTCCCCTCATTTGCATACAGACCAGGTTGTGCATATAACACATGTATTTAGTGAAATTACATGTAAGCTAAACTTGAAAATGTCAAAACTTTTCTTATATTTTACAACTGATTTTGATTAAATTTTCAGTTTTATGCTGGTTGGATAATTTCTCTTTTTATTCAAATCAACTCAATAGGGCCGTCTTCACCATCCCGAGTTTTCAAATTAGCGCGCTATTTCGTAGGATTAATCTGGAGATTGCAATCCCAAGTCAACTTGGGATTATTTGCAAAATAGCACGCTATTTCACGAATTATCGCGCTAATTCGTAGGTGCAGACACACTCGGGATTATTTATGCACGGCAATGCATCGATGCCTCGCTCGAGCAGGAATTGCTCTTCTTGCGATGGTTGAGACGGGGTTTCTTGAATCTCGAGATTAATCGCGAAGAGGGCCGATCGGGCTAAAATCTCGAGATTGAGCAAACTCGGGATGGTGCAGCACCGCCTTTTGTAGAGGTGGACTATAAAGAACATACATATACATACTGTATGTACATACATGTATGTAGTCTACACATTTGAACGAGCAGATTCTACAACATGTTGTAGCATGTTAAAAATGAGTGTAAAATTACCTTTATTTCTGTAAATACTATATTAATATTAAAGCCTGTGTATAGCTTTGGTAAAGGGTCAATAATGTGATTGATAAACGAATATCATCTAATATGACAGTCTTACAAAAGCGTAGAGACCGTAAGATATTTTTCCAACTGCACTTCTCTGAGAAAATGTCAAATATTCAAATCTTGGATATATAGCGCCCTCTCTCGGCGATGCTTGTTTTAAATTAAAAGAATGGGCATTCAAGCGCTTATCTTATAAATTTAGTGATTAGATATATCCAAAAGTTACAGACAAAGAACATATCTTGAAAGTTTCAGCACATTCCATGATTTGGAATAGGATTTAATTGAAAGACAAAAACACACCTGATATTTTAATTTGATCGGGTGACCCGATCAAGTTGAATTTCCATGTAAAATTGCAAAATTTATCCTGTAAAACACATTTTCATTTCATATCCTCCACATCATAACTGTTATAGGGCATATCCATTCATATTAGCTAGCAATGAATTGGAATAGTGATAGGTGCATTTTGGTGGATTTACCAAAACTATACACAAGCTTTAATATTCTTCTTCCTTGCTTTAGTACATTTGAAACATGTACATTTATGAGATCCCGCCCAATACTGTAGGGGCCTTACAGTACATGTGTGCCTATGAACATGAAACATGTTGCAGTGTATTAATGTACATCATGTACAATGTAAGCAATGCGCATGGTATGTATATTCGTCATCAATAGCAATTAATATACCATGTAGATAATGGATTGTCTGTGAGCAGATGGGGCTTGGCAGACGCTCCCGTTCGCATGTTGGAAACTCATTGTAGGTTCTGCTTCGTTGGTTGCCCCTCCCCCTTTCACTCTGACCTGGGCAAGCATAAAGATGTTTGGCATTGATTATGGGCAACTACACATGCACATTTACAGTATCTGTGTATGTTTTATGACTTACACTGTAGCAGGGGCGGATCCAGGATTTTCCAAATGGGGGGGGGGCACATTTTCCCCGAGGAAAATTTGACAAGCAAAAAAAAGGTTCCCATATTCCTATTAAAAATATAAGCGGTGACTTTCAAAAGCAGGGGCACTTGTGTTTAGAATGGCATATTTGCATTGATTATGGCTCTCAAGAGGGGGGGGGGGGGGGGGCATGGGCCCCCTTGTATCTGACACTGCACTGTAGAGTATACATGATGTGGTGAAGTAAATTTAGCCACCCCCAAACGAAAATCACTCCAAAATTGATTGGGATTGCCCCCCCCACCATTAGACAAAGAAAAAAATGCAAGGGGGGGGGTACCATTTGTAATAAAACTGCCTGGACCCCGCCTGCATGGTCGACACTGACATTCATTCTGAAGAAATGCAGGTTTACATGTAGACATGAATAAGCCCTACACATACATGTACATGTACAGTGTATGTAACACACAATGTAAATACAGGGAAGTGGTACATGTAGTTTGCAAGCAAAGACTCTCTGTTTGAGACAAAATTGTGAAATCTTGAATGGATGAAATTACATGTACAGTACATGTACATGTAGACCACTTGGATAGTGGACGAACTGATGGTAGACCAAATGATAGTAGACGAGTAACGAGTTGGTAATGGATGAATTGGTATTACATGTAGACCAACCAGTTAGGCCTCTCTCCGTATACATGTACATGTTGGTACAGAAATGACAGTTATCAGCACTGCAGATAAATTTGATGATACTTCATGTCGATCAAGGAGTTAACGTAATGCATGCAAAACATTGTACACTGCATACACCCTACGGCTTACCTATACTAGCCTCCTAATGTAAAACGCGATGAGGAGGGCCATGGATGGAAATAAGAAAAAAAAAGTGATTTTCCATACCTTCTCCTAGCCCCATGACATTAAAGCTTGATGTTTCGTACAGCTTTTACCCCCCATCAGATTGCCTACACAGATGCTATTTAGGAAGTAATATTAAACACAGTCAGCTATTTAGCCAATAGGAGAGTTCTTGGTGTAGAGTGTATAAAGGAATAGTGAAAACGATGTCAGTTTTGAAGTTATTTTCAAGATATTACTTGTAGGCAGATAAATGGTCCGTGAAAAAGGCTTGTTCTTCGGAAGCTCAATTGTAGTCAGTTCAATGGACTGTACAGTACATACATGTACATGTAGATATGCTTTTCACACTGCACTTTTTGTCCTAAATTGGTGGGGCTAAGGGGGGGGTCTTAGCCCCACCAATTTCCCGGGGATTAAGCTTAGCCCACTTCGTTTTCACACTACGTTTTAATAGCAAAGTGGGCTAGCACGGTGAATAGTACGGTACTATCTGGCCCTGCAAAAAAGCAGGGTTAGCCGGCTTATTGTGGTGCTAGCACCACAGTTGCGGTGCTAAGAGATGCAGTGTGAAAACGAAACGGCTATTATTATCAAAGGAAAGTGGGGCTAAACATTAGCCAGTCACAGAAGTAAAATTGCATGTTAATCGCGCTCTCTATGGTAAAATCATCAATTTTCATGAGCTGACTGATAGTCCGGGTTAAAGGATAGTATGGGGTTAACGAAATGCAGTGTGAAAAGCATATTAGAGATGCCTATTAATGGATAGTACATTTTGGCCAAACAGTTGTGTGTAGTGCATGTGACTTAACATTATATTTCTCATCATTTTGTGATACTCCAGCGTGTATTATCACAAGACTTTTAAAATTTTTATCTTACCTGCATTTCCTAATCACTTTTTGCTTTAATTTCGATCTCGTGACGAGACATTGCATTTCTTTTGTCAATAACTACAGTATGAGTTCAGACAGGTTGTGATCTTTCTGAAATTTAAAGATAAATGCCAATTTTGGTAACGATCTCAAAATGAGTTCAAATAGAATCCAATAATATGACCACTCAGGTGTTTAGATATAGAATATGTACCAAATACCTCTGGAAAAAATTCTGTAATTGCTGAGAAATGAGCTAAATGAGTACGGAATTACATAAAATGTCAGGTATTATTCCAAGCAACATTAATACACTGTCCCATGTATGCCTTTTTGTGTTAGTGATCATCAGAATTATTGGTTTTCAGTTAAGATTTCATGATTTCATATTAAAAAAGAAAAGTTGATTTTTAATGTACCAGATCTAGATTTATGATACATGTTCTGTAGTGGCAATTAACCATGATTTTAAAGACTTTCTCAAGAATAATTGTTTGTGCTACAACTTTTTTCTTTCACATTTAATGCTTCTTCCCCCACCTGAAGAGTCAAGAAGTTTGAAGTGCAGGTTGGGACCTTCTTGAAATTTAATACTTGTTTCTTGAATCTGAAGAAGTCAAGAATATCTGTAATGATTTTGGTCAACATATAAAGCACTTTCACAGTGCTACATCTCAAGAATCATTAAAAGTGTAGGCTACTCATTGAATTTTTTGCATGTGCAACAACCTGAACAAAGTTACATTGCATCATTATCACACTGTTTGAAAATATTCATTAATAATCGATTCCTATTATTAAAGGCGTTACACTAATTTATTTCTTGGTGGCCCGATCGTTCCAAAAAATTAACAATTTTATATTTTTGATGGCCCGCAAAGCAAATATGGTGGCCCTAAACAATAGAAACATTGCAATTTATGAAAACTTTGGTAGACAAACTGGGCTACCAAGTGTGGGCTTTTTAATACTGAAACTTGGTGGCTCGACTCTATTTTTTGATTGCCCTGGGCCTGGGTCACTGATAATGTCGAGCCCTGCCTTATAGCTCAGATTTTATTCATGTTATTTTTTTTCGTGCTAATGTTCATCAAGGAATATTGTTTGAATATTGTTTATTTGCTCTCAAAATGTGAAAAGTTCCATACACGCACAGAGTGCGTTTATCTTCATCATTTTGAAGCAGCACTTTACTCTGGAAGAAGAAAATATATCTCCTCTACCACTTATCTTTGTTTAGTTTAGTTTTACTCCAACGATGTTATAGGACTACCCTGTTCATCGATCAAAGTAGAATGTCTATTGCTGCTCTCCTTCAGACAAAACTAGATGTGTTACTTATGTTGGCACTTGGCAGGGAGGGGTGGCAGGGGTATCGTAGCCAGCAAAAACTTCCATGAAAACACACGAGAATAGAAAATCTCTCAAAATAATAAGCAATCTTCTCCCAATGCTTGTAATTTCCTTTATTTTTTGCTTCTCTTTTCTAATGGGGCAGATGTTTTGCAATATGAACGTACATGTATATGTACATACAAACTCAACAAGTGTGGTGTAATTGGATTGAAGTTTATAAAGTGCAGGACCAGGTAACACAAAACCTAGTGATTGATTGTATGGCTGATTTCTGGGATTGATTGCATTGGGTATTGTGTATAATCAATCATAAGAATCACCTCAATGATCAATTGCCAAGCATTGTGATACAGGGTCCAGAACTTCTTTTGTCCTTTTGTGAGGTGCAAGCCATCCCCTGTCAAGCAGAGCTGCCGCCAATTGTACGTTTTGTTTGGCAATTGTGTACGTTTGTGAAGAAATCCAATGTTTGCTTGTTTGATCTTTATTGTATTGGGTCTGGGAGGCGCGTTCAGACATGCCACTTAACCTTGAAGATGATGAAGCCTGTTTTTAGGAGGTAGGGATAGAATCCTAACAAATCCCTTGTTGTATTCTTGGTACATGCACATGTATAGGCCTCTTGACCCTGTTTAAGATTCTGTATAAAAGATTCCAAGGAAAAATTGTTTTTTCTGAAAGGAATTGTATCTTCTTTTTGGAACAGTAAATGGTGAGAATGGATTTTTTTCTTTGTATTAGCCCTGAAGGGTTTTTGTCCTTGTGTATTATTACGGGGGGGGGGGGGGGGGGGGGGGGGGGGGGAGGAGAAGAGTTTTCCATCTTAAATCAAGTATTATTGACTTTAAACCTAAATTAAATGTTTTTTTCACCTCCAAAATGGAAAATGGAAAAAAAAACTCATTTCTCTGCAAAGTTTAGAAGTTATTCCAAAGTTGCAGATTTATACAATACTGTACAATGTAGGTTGCGATAAATATGGGTAGCCCCCGAAAATGAAAATGTATTTTTTGCTTGGACTAGTTTTATTTTCTTTCCATGAGTAGTCTGCTCAGACAGTGGTACTTACTCTGGCCCTTCCCCCACACACTATCTGGCAAAAAATCTTTTTTTTTTTGGGGGGGGGGGACTTTTTCACAAAAATTGCTGCCTAAATCGTCAAAATCTGTAATAATTACAGATTTTGACATTGCAGTGAATGTTTTTTTTTCCATGGTTCTTGTCTTTGAGCCTTTGGGGGCAAAATCACCTCAAGCCCTCTTGTAATTTTGCCCCTCAACTAAAAATGTGACCTGTAGTACGTACATGTAGTCTGCAGGCACAGACCCTGATTGAAACTATGATCAACAAGTGGGTCTCCATGCAAAGACTAGCACATGCAAAACTTATAAGAGGCCTTCAGTACATAAGGCATTTATTGTAGGCTGTACATCCAGACCCTTGATTCGAGTGAAGGGTTTTCACAGCAGACTAGGACAAACCTATAGAACTTGCAGGAATTAAAAGCGTGTTTGAATGTGTCTTGTGAACACACCACTTCTTAATAGCACCAGGTGGCAGCCTATGACTACACTGGGACAATAGATGTCATATTTTTGCCTTCAATATCTCTATCAATCTTACCAATGTTTATTACCCATTTAAACCAGCAATCTTCTGTTTGCTGCGTTCGATCACTCGTGACTGGTCAAAGTTTATGAGTCTAGTCAAAGTCTGGGAAAACTATTCAATTGGAACGTTGGGCCATCATACATGTATGTAGCCTACATGTACATACAGAATTCATTTGATTTGGGGAATTGCCTCTACGTCTGATGCCATTTCGTTCAATGACCATGTCGTCTAATGCTGTTTGGTCCATAATGATTTTGTTTATTTTTAATAGCCATTTTGTATAGCAGCCAGTTAGTCTAAAGAGCCTCCTCGTCCAATAGGCACTTCGTCTATTAAAGAGCCATTTTTCCCAATAGCCACTTCGTCTAAGGTTTTGAAATTTTAACTGTCAGAAATTGCATTCTAAATGGGAAAAATAAAAAAAAAGTGCAACACATCAAGGGATAATCATCAGGCCTATGATGGTTTGGATAGCTTTTGGCCTGGTGAAAAGATGATGATGATGATGATGGTGTTGATGATAATGGTGTTGATGATGATGAGGATGATGATGGGGTTGTTGATGAGGATGATGATGGTGTTGATGATGATTATGATGAGCATGATGATGAGGATGATGATGGGGTTGTTGATGAGGGTAATGATGTTGATGGTGGTGATGATATGATGATGATGAGGATGATGATGATGACAATGACAATGATGATGGTTTGTTGATGAGGATGGTGACGGTGGGGATGATGATGATTATTTGGGCGGTGGTGATGATGGTTATGGTGATGATGATGGTGATGATAATGACGCTGGTGATTATAGCCTACATGTACTGTTTATGTACGTGTACTGTAAAGCCTTCTGTGATGATGTTGATTGACATAGTAAAAATAATGATAATAAAAACACAACTAAAAAAAAAAAATAATGAAAATGATAATACATGTACATGCCTAGACAGCCCTAGACAATAGATACAATAATGTACATACGTTTCTCACGGAAACAGATATTGTATATTTCGTATGCGTAGCATTCATGAATGAGTAAAAAAACACAATTTCTATGAAGGTTATCGATCATTAGTTCAGCCAGTCATCCGTACATTTAACTATGTTTTACAATCAGTTCAAAGTGTACACCATAGTCACACATTGTGCACAATGTCAAAAGACCTTGATCCTGTTACACAAAGGTTACCGATTAATCGTACGCATGATTTTCATGACTAATTGTACATTGTAATCAGTGAAATCAATCGTAGGAAAATTCTCTATGATAGTATGATGATTGCTATACCTTTTTGTTACGTGCCCATCCTTTTTGTTTAACTTTGTGAGTAGCCGATTTGAAAAATCCTCAAACCAAGAAGAAACGTGTGTACAATGTACATGTATTAGAACTAATAAACCCTGAAAACAACCATTATTGAGAATGAAAAGCTAAAACTACAAGGCAAACCCAGATTTTGTAAATAGGCATCTTATAATAGTAAACATAAGTGTATGGGATGAAATTAAGATGGTGTTTCTGGTCACTTTATATTTCAATTTTTGAAGCACTAAATAATTATTTTCGAACGCTATTTTTTTTGGGCTTCATTTTTGTAACATATCGCAGACACAGGTGACAAGTGTGACCTTCTAGCTCAGATTTTTTAAAAGACAAACCAATGTTAACCAAATAATAGTAGCGGATAGGGGTGAGTGGGGGTGAGTTGACCCCTGACGTAATGTTAAGGGCTTGTCATTTTTTTTTTTGGGGGGGGGGAATTTTATGTGTCAGTTCAGATATTGTGGCTATTTTATTACCTCTAACCTATTCTTTTATTTTTTGTTTGGTACAAATTTCACAGCATAATTGCTTGAGTGAAAAAAAATCAACTGTGAAATGAAAGAAAGCCCCCTTTATAAAAGTGATGCTCAATGTACACGTACTGTATGAACCATGGATCCAGTAATAGGGGCACATCTGGCCATGCACCGCTTTTGAGAGCCATAACAGATATTTGTTAGGGGAATATGTTGTGAATATGCAAACGAGGACATTGTTTTAGCTTGTCAAAGTTTTCCCGACATACGCCCCATTATTTACATAGGAGTGAAGAACTCTTTTGGGATGCCTGTTACAATGTACTTTATTTTATTTTTTATTTATTTATTTCATTTATTTATTTATTTATTTATTTATTTATTTATTTATTTATTTATTCATTCATTCATTCATTCATTCATTCATTCATTCATTCATTCATTCATTCATTCATTCATTCATTCATTCATTCATTCATTCATTCATTTTTTATTTATTTATTATTATCATTATCTTTTTTTGGGAGGGGGGGTAAAAAATGCCCCCTTCCCCCTTTAGGAAAATCCTTGAACTGCCCCTAGTATGAACAGTCTTGTTGATACTGTACATGTATTCTTGTGTTGAGGGGTCTGATTGAATTATCACTGCATGTATTATTGACTCTGTCATGATGGGTCTATATCATGTTCGACTTCTCCTTGTATTCCAAAATTCAATGATGACTCATGCATGCTTGTAGTACAGAGAACTGCGAACGGGGTAAAAAAAAATCAAGCTAGCGATCAAGACAAGGGGTGGGAATACGTGAACAAAAGCGCCAGATTCCAGTCGTTAACGACCCAAAATTAGGCGTGCAAATTACCCACGCTTTTCACTCAAAATGTTCGACACTGTTGGCGGTGTTTTCCCTGGAGTGAGATTTGTGACGGGATGACCCGATAAGTATGGAAATTGCTTTGCATACAGTCTGTCTGACAATGTAGTGATCTCAATTTCTCAAGTACATGTATATTGTTGGTGGTTGGTGTCTGGGGAAGTATACATGATCCACCATTTATGATACCAAACCTAGAATATTGTTACATGTACACTGCAAAAACCGCTGTGTTAAAACTGACACCAATTGATGTTTATAATAGAAGACCCCACCCTGAGGTGTTAAAATTACACCCTAGAGATTAAACATAACACCAAAGAGTGTAAATGTAACAACAAAAGGTGTTGTAATAACACCTATAGGTGTAAAACTAACACCACCAATTTAACACCGGTGTAAAATAACTGGTGTGGTCTTCTATGTACACCGGTTAACACCACAGTTTTTGCTGTGTACATTCAGATACATTATCATTGCTGGGCAGATAAAAACTTGTATATCAAAATTTAAAAATGTTCAGGGCAGCTTTAATAGAAAAGGCTGTATTTCAAAAATAAAGCAATGGTGGCAGTCTCATATTGCTTGAAAACAGTTAATCCCACCAATTTCCCGGGGTTAAGCTTTAATTGCCCACTTCGGTTTTACACTATGTTTTAGCAAGGTGGACTAGCACAGTATAGTACGGTGCTATCTGGCCCTGCAAAAAAGCAGGGTTAGCCGGCTTATTGCGGTGCTAAGAGAAGCAGTGTGAAACGAAACCGGGCTATTGTGGGGCTAAATATAAGCCAATCACAGAAGTCCAAATTGCACGTCAATCACCCTCTGTGTGGCAAAATCATCAATATTCATGAGCTGTGCGATAGTCCGGAGTTAAGGTGTTAACCCCGGCAAAGCAAATAGTATGGGGTTAAGAAAGACAGTGTGAAACCAAAAAAAGATGGTGTGGGGTTAACGATAGTCCAGGGGCAAGGATAGTATAGGGTTAAAGCCAAGGAAATGCAGCGTGAAAAGCATAATAGAGTTTGCTTTTGAGAAACAGAAAACTGGAGACAAGCCTGTATTTGATACTGCATGTACATGTATTTTCTTTATGACCCAACTTCAATTCATAGAATTTCTGAAAATGAAAACCCTTGAGAATGTGACATTCTTGCACGTAGGAAGCAGGTGATCTGTTCATACTAATTCTTTAATCACAAATGTATCATGTTTAATGACGTAAATACTTTGACCCCACCCCGATAAATTGTTTGAACACACTGCTTATTTGTTGTTAAAAGAGGAATGAGGAATATATATTTATTCTTAATCTGACCTTTATAGCCTATTTCAAAGGCCATTCCAGTGATGATTTTGATTTTTAATCATTAATCTACTAGTGTCTTTGAAAATCATTACTTACATGTACTTTTGACTTCAAATTATTATACATGTATGAACACAACATGAGCTAAAAGAGGAATTAGGAAGATATTAATTTATAATTCCAGCTTGAAGTCAGAGACATGTTCTTACAAAGGTCATATCAATAATGAAATGAATTTTCAATCATTAATCCAGTGTGATGATAACAAAAGCTTGTTTTCTCGTACAATTCTTTTTACAAATCCCCTTCATATTAGGGGGAAAATCATGGTAAATCATGATGAACTTCGGGTGCGTTTATGCACCACTTTTTACCTTAGAATCATGATTAGAAAGACGTTTCTGCAGAATCATATAAAAATGAGCATACTATACATACATTTAATAGCACTATAATCAGTGATTTGAATCTTGATTCTGTGACATCAGTGTATAGGAGACCAAATACCAAGTAGAGCCAGAAAAATGGTCGCCAAAAGGATCCTGATGCATGCTGGATACCTGATCTCTCTCGCTATAATTCTGGTAGTGGTAAAAGGAAATAATATTAACAGTTCACTGCCCTTTCTGTAAAGTGTAAAGTACAGTAATATGAAATCAGGGCAAGAGAAAATATTTTGACGAGGAAATTAAGATTTTATTGAGTCCTGACATAGTAATGTACAAGTACTGAACATCCTTCCTTTCCCCATGAAGCCCCAAAATGTACTTTACATTATTTATTTTGACAGTAATTCAATTTAGCTCAGTGCCTACGTAAACCCGGACATTGTGTCTTGCCCCTGTGGGGAGAAACCTATTCAGGAAACAACAATTCAAAACACATGAGGGGTATTATCAGGGGCTTTTTGCCTAGAAAATTGAATGAAAATCTGGTTTCCCAGTAGAAGCTTTTTATAGAGGATTTCAAAGTTCAGTCAATATATAAATGGAATACACAAGTACAGTGTGCTGTGGAAGCGATCAATGTCTGCTACTTGTTTGTTAGAAATTATGTGTTATTATGATATTGTTTCTTTGAAATTTAGATTTGTTTCCTGATTTTTATTTGCAAGTGAGAGATTCAAACTGAAACTGAAAGGAATGTTTTGATCATTATAACTGCCAATTTTGTTGGTGTTTGAATTTTCTTTTTCACTGTTGTTGCTTGTGTGCGTTTGAATATAGGCCTATATTATTTTTTCAGGATTATTTGTTTCCCTGTATGAAGCCAGGCAAAAAGTATGCTCGAAGAATTTTAAATAGTAAAAATTATTGTAAAGGCTAAATTCCAAAAAGACCACTACAAGTTGATTTGCAAAATTGCATGTATATATATATATAAAAAAGTACCACAAAGTCAATTGAACATTAATGCTGACCAGTAATTGATGGAAGTGTAATGTGCATGGAATAAGCCATAGGATTTTGAAGTTTCACAAGATATGACGAAATATGTAGGGCCTACATGTATGTAAATTAGGGAGGTGATGATGATATTTCTTTCATATTTTATCATTTAGAAATAAAATATTTTGTATCACATTGGCAAACATACACATTTATGAAGGGCATAGACCAGGGTGAATTTCCTAATCAATGAATGCCTGGTATTGTCATTTCTTTTCTAGTTTATCTGAAAGCAACACTACTGTATTTTGCATATTCTCATTGCTTCTTAGATTGTGTGTCAGGTGTGGCATTTTGAAAGAGACAAAGATCAGGGGCCCGTCTTATAAAGAGTTGCGATTGATCCAATCAATCACAACTATGGAAAGCCAGCAAAGTCAACATATAAAATGAATGTTTGTTCGAACATTGTTCTACATGTAGATAAGATATGAATGCATATCCGTTAATTGATTGATTTCTTGATGATTTGGCGTGTTCTCCTTTGTTTAAGAAGGACACTGCAAATTTCCGGTAGAAAAAATTATGGCACTGATGGATTTCCGTAGAGGTACGATTGATTGGATCAATCGTAACTCTTTATAAGACGGGGCCTAGAAGAGTCCCGTCTTAAAAAGAGTTATCACTGTCCCTAGGTGTCTATGTTTACAAAAAGACATTGCACCAATTTCTTGTACACTGTAGGAAAAATTATGACATTTACATGGCTTTCCATACAGTTGGGTAAAGACAGGACCAAGCCCCTCAGAATGAATCCTGTATCTATTTTTCATCTGTAGAGCAAGAGATGATTGAATCATATTCCATCGGGTTGACAAATTATCATTCCATGCTAAAAGCCTCCAATTCTTACTGATTATTTTGATAAATTATCCCGCCATTTAGGCCCCTTTCATCTGAAAGTGACACCCATACTTCTTGAAGCGGAGGATCTCATTAATGAGTTTAGCATCTTGCTAGAGAAATGCATGCACAATTCCATGTGTATTTTTCACATTGATTCTTGGACATGGGTGTGTTTATACATGACTTTAAATGCATAATTCCCTGTGTCATTTTTCATATTGATTCTTGGATATGGGTGTGTTCATACATGAACTTTAATGCACATTTCCCTTTGTTACTGTATTTTCTTGATTCATCAATATGGGTGTGTTCATACATGTACATGACCTGTAATTCACTCTTTTCTTGATTCTTAGATATGGAGGTGTTCATACATGAATTTTAATGCACTCTTCCCTGTGTTATTTTCTTGATTCTTCAATATGGGTTGTTCATACATGAAATTTAATGCACAGTTACCTGTGTTATGTTCCTGATTCTTGGATATGGAGTTGTTCATACATGAATTGTAATGCAGTCTTCCTTGTGTTATTTTCTTGATTCTTGGATATGGCTGTGTTCATACATGAATTTTAAAGCACAGTATTATTTTCTTGATTCTTGGATATGGCTTTGTTTATACAGGTATGTATGTATGCCAATCCCTTTTGATTTCCGATTTGTGCAATATTCATGGGAGGATTGCACAAATGTACAGTAGGCCTACATGCATGTAAATTGCTCTATCAGTCAGAATACTGCAGGAGCTACTGCTACATAATAGACATTTTCAGGACTGCAAAACTTGCTGAAACGATTTCATGAATTCATGGATTTCAACTTGGAAATACCATGTAAACCTGTATACCTGTACATGTATGTACTGTAGGCCTACATGTACATGTTCATACAGTTGAGGCCAGAAGTTTACGTACACTCAGGAAATTCAAAGAAAAGTTGACACTTGCCAAACATAAAATTTACTGTATGTTATATAAATAATATTTGTGCTATCATGACTAATTTGATATCAAACAAATGAGTATATCATGCCCCTTTATCACATTGCTTTGTCATCAGGAGCTTAAAACAAACTTTAGGCGTCATTTTCCCCCAAACATCTTAACAAAACTTGACAAAACATTTCATATTTGTGCTACATGTAGTTACTTTTCATTACAAACATTTCAGATTACACTTTTTTGGTTCAGTGGTGACACACTGTAAAACGATAGAAAATGTATGGATCTGACATTTGTGTATTTCTATTTAATAAAACGATGTTTGAAAATATAGTGATTTCACCAGTCACTCTTAAAGTCGCTCTGAACTTATGAACAGCTTTATGAAACACCCACCTTGTAAAAGAATATTCTAGATTGATGCAGATTTCTGATAGACGTTTCTAAAACTACCAGAGATCGCTCTTAAAGATGAATTTTTCCGATATGATTTCCATTTTGCTATTATTTTTGAGGAGGGAGCAATCTTGGAGGTTATTAATGCGTTACCCATCTGCTGTGACACTGATGTATATGATGGTGTCATCTTACATGTGCTCCTAAGGCTGATAAGGGTTTATACCCCTAAGCCAATTCATTCACTTAATGAGGTTGCTAGTCTTGCCACTTCAGACCCAACCCTGCACCATTATTATTCATCATGAGCGTTTCTATACCTTGGTCACATTTCCCCTACGGCGGCTGTACGGCCATTCAAAGACAGCCGTTTTAACATTTTTTGCACCAGCTACATATGCGTGGTTTGAATAAAAATGAATAAAACAGCTGTTTACAACTTGCAGTACAGTCACTGTAGAGCAAATCGAAATGTGACTGAGTTATTAGTCTACAGGCACAGACCCTGATTGAAACTTTTATAAAAAAAGTGTGTCTCCACGCAAAGACTAGCACATACAAAGCTTGTGCGAGAGGGCCTTCAGCACACAAGGCATTAAAGGCTGCACATTCAGACCCTTACACTCGAGTGAAGAATCTCGGTAATAGTGTGGGGTTGAGAAAGACAGTCTGACTCCCTCCTCCTCCTCTTCCATTAAGAAAGAGAAGATAATATAAAGGGTATTTTTGGTTTGGAACAGTTCAGGGCTAATCTGAAAAGCATAAATGAATGAAAGTTTTTTTAACTGTGTAGAGTCAAGCATGAACCAGGAGTTGAGGCAGACTTGTTGAAAATGGTAAAGAAGAAGTCTGTTCAATCGAACAAGGAAGGAAGGAAGGAAAGAGAAAAAATGTTTAATAGTGTGTAGGCTTTTGCTATTTTAAGCAAACAATGTACATTGATTTAATACAGTTATATGTAGAACACAGCCTTTTACATACATTGGATTATCATTACTCATCATTATTGTTTACATTGAAAATAGGTTTTGATAACCAATTTACAAAGGGGCGTTGGTAATTACATCATTTGTTTTTATGAAACCAAAATGAAAAGTGTGGTTTGCAAATACTGTACACATAGCAAGAAAATTATTTTAAGCACTGTTTGCAGAAAATGATAAATTTATTTTTTCTTGGGGGAAGGGGTGGAGGCACACTGTCCTTGATTCAAATCAAATAATAATGATAATGTTTATGATGGATGATAAATTCTATTCTATAGACTTTATGGTACATCATGTATTCTTTTTAATATGGGCATGTTTCTGATCCTGAAAAGATCATCTAAACCCATCACTTCAACAAGTACTCTACATGTATGTCTTCACGAGAATGATTCAAAGTTTATTTTGACACGTTTGTATACCGTAGTCATCAATTTTTATCAGGGGCCCGTAACACAAAGATTAGCAATTGATCGTTAAACATTTTCTACGATTAATTACATTGACTACAGTGTACAATCAATCATAAAAAGTAAGTGTACGATCAATCGCTAACCTTTGTGTTACGGTACCCTGGTCTCATAATGTCATGTACATGTACCGGTATGCATCGTGACTGCAAAATATGGTCTTGACATCCTTCAAAAAGTTTTTATTAATTTGCAAGAACAGATGTGATTTCTTATTTTGAATATTAGATGACAAAAAAAGAAACATTTAAATGCAAATTTGATACTGGATTTATTGATAGTAATTATCTTTCTTTTTCTCTTTTTTTTACCCAGATTGTTCCAGTTTTCCATGGTGAAGAAGCAAATCCTTTGATTATTCCACATCCTTAAATTGGCAACATTCCTATGCGAGTGCATCGTCCATCCAATCTCTGGTAACCTGCGAAAATGATCACGTAGAGCTACTCGACTAGCACTACAAATTTGGCTTGGAACATATTCCTGGAGGGTGTGCTTTTGTGTGTTCAGTCGGACTTCCTTATATGGACTTGACAATAGTTTATAGAAGGAATAGGCAGTATCATTTCAAGCGTCAAGAAATAGATTGTTAGAGTGCTACATCCTGCGTTGTTTCAGTGTTTACGCTTGCATTTCGCCTGAAAAAAACCTTGTAGACATATTGTATACCTCTGCACCGAGAGTACTGTACAGATTGAAATAGCAGTGTATTTCCATCAGACAACCTCAGTACAGATATCCTTGTTCGCTTTGAGGAGGTGCACTCTGGACATCTAGGACACCTGAAGTCCTCAGGACACCTGAAGACATTAAGGACATCTGAAGACATTTAGGACACCTAAAGGATCAGAGAGAACCCCTAATTATGTTCTTCAAGTTGTTGTGAAACTCTTCCCGATACCACACCAACCCTTGATGCAGAGCATCTGAGATAGAACCGCCGAGAACGAAAAGAGGACAATGGCGCGCCAGAAACCGGAGAAGATCTACCACATAGCCGTGGTCGGGATGTCGGGGACAGAGACCGAGCGTGGCGCTACGGGAGTCGGCAAATCTTGCCTCTGCAACCGCTTCATGAATCCCCATCAGGACAAGTATTACACAGACCACATCTCCGTCATCAGTTCAAGCGATTTCAGCGGGCGCATCGTGAACAACGACCACTTCCTCTACTGGGGTGAGAATATAAATCTTTTATTTTTTAATTCTTAGGTTGAAAATAATCATTGTTTGCTCCTCAAATTGGAAAAAATCAATTTTTGTATTCATTTTCATACTTTGAAAAACAAATGTACATGTACTGTGAGTCAAAATGATTACAAATTTAAAAAATGTCAATTTGAATTTTTAAACTTTTATTTTTGAACAGTTTTCATCAGATTGCCAATTTAGAGTTCATACTGGTGTATTTTGCAAAAAAAGCAACATTTTTATTCTATTCTTGATTATTTAAATTTTTCAGTAAATACACATTAGTTTTCTTTCTTTTTAATTCATTTTAAGTGTGATTGATAGTACTCAAGAGAAATGTCAATAGTATCTCCTAAAATGAAAAATAATTAAAAACTGTTTAAAAAAAATTGAATTTTGTATCCTTACATTTGATGTCTTTTCAATTGTCTTTTATAGGAGAATGCACAAAGAAGTATGATGGTGATACCATGACTTTCCGAGTGGTGGAACAGACTGAGTTTATAGACGATTCATCGTTCTCACCGTTAAGAGGGTCTAACACTCATCCGTACTATAAAAGGGCTGCGGTAACCAAGCTCCAATCGGCAGAAAAGGTCATGTATATATGCAAAGATCAAGTGGGTAAGTGTTATACATTGGGTGACTTCAAGCTTTAAACACTTTTAGTGCTGTGTTAAAGCTTTACATACTTTATAGTTTTGGTGTTTTAAGCTTAATACACTTGATGTTGTTTCTAGCTTTAAACACTTTTAGTTCTCTGGTACAGCTTTAATACACACTCAG